>NW_026324993.1:0-896 GCF_001194135.2 Octopus bimaculoides
CACACACACATACATGTATGTGTGTGTATGTATATTATATATTTATATATGTATATATATCTGTTATATTAAATATTATATATATATATGTGTGTGTGTGTGTGTGTGTGTATAGAAATTATTTTATAATTATAAAGTAATTTGGAAAATTTACTTTAAGGTTATTTTTACGCACTAGCTACCTGGTAAAATCTTTACGGATTTTACCCTCTTTTATTATTAAAGTAATATCTACATATATATATATATATATATATATATAATAAATAGTATATATATGTGTGTGTGCGTGTGTATATATATTTTTTCTTTTTTTGTTCTTTTCGTTTATACATAAATATTAAAAAGTATATTTCTAGATAGAGATTGAAACATTTACCTTCATACAAGGTTATTGGATAAATTACTTACACCTTTACCAATTAAGCCATCAAACCAACACCTGAAAAAAACAACTTAAAAATGAGATATTTAAATCTATTTGTATTATTGATTTAATGCTGTGGTAGATTTGGTTATCTTATTTTCCACAGAAATTAACAGGGCACCCAATGTAAGTAAAGACACAGATAAATAAGCAGTGATAGGACATCCTGCATAATCTGGTAGTGGATTCAAGTCAACCAGACTGTAAGATTTTTCATTGAAATTCTTTTTTTTTTTTTTTTAACAATGGTTTAAAAAAAAAAACTTTAATAAGTGTAGATAATATAAATATCTTTATTCAGAAGGTCGTCTCTGCAGCAACAAGAACAAGCTTAAAAATGGGATATTTATTTAAATCTATTCTCAGTAATGATCTCAAGCGGTATTAGATTTATATATCACACATTTTACTGAACCTAGAATTGGGAGACCCACTAAACCATATATATATATATATATATATATATATA
>NW_026324994.1:0-372 GCF_001194135.2 Octopus bimaculoides
ATTGATTAACGAAACACTGATGACGCAATTTGGCCGTATAGACGTATAATGCTAAAAAGCACGAAATATCAGCAGCCGACAAAAATGTCCATCACCGGCAGTGGACCTGTTAGATTAGGTGGCTTCATTGTGTTTGCGCCTCATTAGCATACACCCATAGTAGTATTCTGAGCTTTTTATCACTATATGTCTATACGAGATACTTTCTCAGAACGAAGACTGCAGGTTTATTATTCCGTTCTTAAACTATAATCACGTTAACTATGATATAACGATGTCAATTCAGGACTAATACTTCTTCTGCCACTAATGCCTAATTTCCCCCCAGTCATCCAGCTACTCACGGCACCAAACACTCATCAGTCACTGATG
>NW_026324995.1:0-353 GCF_001194135.2 Octopus bimaculoides
AATGTTGGTGTTAGTATCAATTAATTGTCCTTTAGTTTCTCTATCCTCATTCTTTCGGTGTTGTATTTATTAAATGACGTTTAATTAAAAGTCATTCCTCACAGCCAAAGCAAAAAGAAGAACGGTGATGGTTCATAAGTCAGTAAGGTTGGTTATTTGACTAGATGACTGGGTGGATGGTTGACAGTTGTTTGGCTAGCTAGCTGGTTGGATGGTTGGTCGGTTGGTTACCTGGCTTGTTGACTGATTTGGTGGTTAGCTTTCGGGAAATTTATCCGTATAGCCATTGCTGAATAGCGTTGTGAATTACCATGTAACGCGCCTATGGATAAGTGTGTGTGTGTGGAGAGAGA
>NW_026324996.1:0-265 GCF_001194135.2 Octopus bimaculoides
TTGGCCTCGATAACTGTGCAAAAGCTACCTTTATCAAAGGAAAAATGACAAAAACATCCAATGGTAATCTTTAACAACAGAATGTCATAAAAGAGTTAGAACCAATGGAGAGTTACAAATACCTAGGAGTATTTGAAGATGATGGAATCAAACATTCAATGATAAAGGGAAAGATCAGAAAATAATTATATCGTAGGGCAAGAGTAATACGCAAGACAGAGCTGAATGCAAGAAACAGGATCAAAGCGATCAATACTTTAGCCAT
>NW_026324997.1:0-248 GCF_001194135.2 Octopus bimaculoides
TATATATATATGTGTATATATATATGTGTATATATATATGTATATAGATATATCCATATATATGTGCATGTATATATAGTATAGATATATATAAAAATATCTTTAAAGATATATACATATATATCTGAATGTATCTATATATGTATACATATGTGTGTATGTGTGTGTGTATATACACACACACACACATATATATACTTATATGTGTGTGTGTGTGTGTGTGTGTGTGTGTGTATGTGTGTGTGTAT
>NW_026324998.1:0-265 GCF_001194135.2 Octopus bimaculoides
GGTATTGGAATCTTAATAATGGATTTACAAAGGCATCGACCAATCTTAAAAACAATTGGATCTTACCCAAAAGGTATTGAAATCTTATGTTTACCATTCTACCTAAAAAATAGATTTACAGATACAATATCCCCACATTCACTCTCTATTTCCTATCTTGACTAATCTAACTATTGCTTAATCATCTTCTCACACCGTCTCCGATGAAGGGATATTATTAAATATCCTGGAAACAGCTGTAAGACATTCTATTTATAAATGTTCT
>NW_026324999.1:0-316 GCF_001194135.2 Octopus bimaculoides
GATGCTATCTAACTTAGATGTAGGCCACAGATTCAGGGGAGTGGAAGGAATCGTTGACAAAATTGAACCCAGTATTTGACCCCTATTTCATTTCAGTGACCCACATGCACCCCAAAAGTCTAAAAGGCAAATTCCGATCTTTGTGGAATTTCAACTTACAATGTCAGTGCATAATTAAATGCTGTGTGTTATTTAATTTCATATTCTGTCAGTTCTCTATCCACCATCCTGCTTTGAAATTGCAGTAATGATGTATTCTTACACATTATGGATCATTACATTACATATTACAGTTCATTGTAAGTCCTTACATCAC
>NW_026324999.1:326-542 GCF_001194135.2 Octopus bimaculoides
ATGGATCATTACATTACATATTACAGTTCATTGTAAGTCCTTACATCACATAATGATCTCTTATGGCCTATATAATTTGTTACATGTTCTAACATTCCATGTAATCCTTCTTTACACATTCTTACAATCGTGTGTATACTTATTCCTAATGTATCATTACATATAACGATTCCTTACATATTATGCACTATTGTTTCGCACACAGTTTCATATGTA
>NW_026325000.1:0-422 GCF_001194135.2 Octopus bimaculoides
TCAATTGTATCACAACATTGACTCGATAGTTCGGGTGAACGGTTTTCTCTAAACCGTTCTGCATCAAACGTTCGGTTCGTCAGAGGTGTCCACTCTCTCCGCTTTTGTACGTGGTGGCTCTGGAGCCGCTGCTGAGAAAGCTGAGGGAGATCCCGAGAGCGCCGGGCGTGGAGGAGTGGGTTACAGCATATGCGGACGACATCACCATCAGCGTGACCACAATGCCACGCCTACATAAAGTAGGCAAAGTTATTGAGGAGTACGAGACGGTGGCAGGAGCAAAGATTAATCGGGAGAAGTCAGTCGGCTTGCAACTCGGCACCTGGAGGGGCAAGTCGATGCCTTCGAAACGTCGTACGACGCTGGACGGATGGGCCGGTTAAGTTGCTGGGGGTTTGGTTTGGTCCAGACCTCCAGGTGGA
>NW_026325001.1:0-323 GCF_001194135.2 Octopus bimaculoides
ATTGTAACTACTGAAAACTTTCAAAAGTTGGAAATACAAAACGAACAATAGTTTTTGGTGCTTCAGTGTGGCCGCAGCTCTCGAGCAGAGGCTAATAAATGATGAAAGAAAATGTTAATGTTTTGTCTTTATTTTACTGGAAATGAGTTCGATTTCTTCAAATTTTAACATGTTTTATTACTTTGAAAACATATCGTTTGATTGTGTAACTGTAGTGACAAATACAAGAAGTGGAGAAAGTTTGTTTGAGATTTGGTTGGCGTACACCCACCTGCACACACTCACAGACTCATATAGACACATCAGCATACAGATACACTAAC
>NW_026325002.1:0-226 GCF_001194135.2 Octopus bimaculoides
TTCAGTCTTATTGTCTACAGTTAATGTATGTACACATATCTATACATTCATAGATGACATGTGTATATATATTGTGTATACACCCATAAATCGGTGACATACTATACACCTAGCAGTAGCTTTATAAATCTAAACAACTATCGCTTCGAAGTCGTTGCCTCCGTGGCCTAATGGATAAGGCACCGGCCTCCTAATATATCCTCATGGTGGTAGAAGTAAGCCGGGG
>NW_026325003.1:0-534 GCF_001194135.2 Octopus bimaculoides
CAAAAAGGTACACTGTCAATAGAGGTACTGTGTAAATTGCTAAGGCATTTACGAAGGTCTCTCAAGATGAAACGGCACGGAAAACTGTCGAAAGGTATCTTGTTTAATAAGTGCAATGTTCCAGCACACAAATCCTTGTTTTTAATAGCAGCTGTCTGTGACTGCGACTTTGGACTGGTTGATCATTTGCCCTCTTTTCTTCATTTGACCCCAATTGAGTATCACCTGTTTATCAACATGATAAACACGTAATTAGGAATCAGTATCGGAATGATGATATCGCTGTGTCTGCTGTTGAACTTTACCAAGAGGATGAAAACTTATTCGCCAATGAGATTCAAACTCTGCAACATCGATAGAAGAAGTGTGTCTACTGCAAAGGGGGCTATGTTGAAAAATAATGATCATTTGGTCACATTTCATGTGTGTATTTTGGTCAGCCTAAGCATCTTTCAGCTGCCCCTCGTAGACTGATTGACATATATAGATTGATAAATACATACATACTTGCATACACCTAGCTTCACATCTACT
>NW_026325004.1:0-522 GCF_001194135.2 Octopus bimaculoides
GAATACTGGTTCAATACCTAGTATTATTGGGGAATGAAATTCCCTTAAAATAATTGGTATATATTAAGCATATAGTTCATTTCCAGTTAAATGAAGAAAAGAAAATGGTGAGTTGAAAGTTTATAATTAGGTTGCGGAAATATTGAAATGTGAATCTAGCGTCACCTAGTAATTATACTTTAAAAACCCCATAACTCCGAAACTACTTCAACCAGAAAGCTGAAATTTCAGATATACTATTTCTGCATTGCATTAAGTCAGCACATCAAGTTTGGTAAAAACTTGAGCAGGCATTGTAAACCCCACTTTGCATGAGTTGGGTCAAAAGTGGTGATCAGTTTCTTAAGTTTGGGGTGATGTTTTTTCAAATAAAGCAAAATAAATGTTAGTTTCCTGACTTTTATGAAATTATTCATTGAATGACAGTATAGGGTTTTTTGGTTGTGAAAAACTCATAACCCTAATGTGTGTATATGTATATACACACGAAGCTCGTCGAAACGCCGGTGTTAAAACGTGGGT
>NW_026325005.1:0-368 GCF_001194135.2 Octopus bimaculoides
TCACTACAGACTCGGCCGACAGACGGATCCGTCCCACATGTGACAGCAGCTGTTCGACATAGACCCACAAGACAGCAATGCCCGGACACTAAACGAGGGCGTACAGGACGGTTTCGTCTCTCTCCGTATACTTCGGACAAATCCGTCTGACAGCACATCCGTGACTGTAGAGTTTATCTCGAACCGTTAACGCCCACCGGAAGCACTGCCAGGCCAAGGACATCTGGAAATTATCCATATTACTATTATTATTATTATTATTATTATTATTATTATTATTATTGATTGAGAGAGCAGTGCATGCCATCAAAGTAACACTGGGGTAATTATTATTATTATTATTATTATTATTATTATTATTATTATTA
>NW_026325006.1:0-419 GCF_001194135.2 Octopus bimaculoides
TAGATAGATAGATAGATAGACAGACAGATACATACATACATACATACATATGTTGTTATGTGTATGTATATATATATATATATGTGTGTGTGTGTGTGTGTGTGTGTGTATAAATGTAAATGTATATTTTCACATACACACACACACACACAAACGCACACACACACGCATATATTCTTTAACGAAAACAGTAAGGCTTCGATATTTCGTTCTACTAAGCCATCGTGAGACTGAATAACAAATGTGTACTGTACAAAAGTGCTTATTAAGTTTATCTGTATAGATATTCTATAGAAAAGTATAGAGTAATTGTTTAGAAAAAAATAGTTTTTATTATAAGAGAATTTAAAACAAGCAAATGTGTTTGTTTGTATGTGTGTGTGTGTGTGTGTGCGTGTGTGTGTGTGTGTGCGTGTGTG
>NW_026325007.1:0-368 GCF_001194135.2 Octopus bimaculoides
ATATGTACGTATATATATATACGCACACACACACACATATGTATGTGTATGTAATAAAATACATATATATATATGTACATACATACATACATATATGTATGTGTACGTACACACACACACACACACACACACACATTCGTGTATGCACGTCTGTATTTCAATACACTTACATATTTCTTAACCCTGCTGTAAGGAACTTGTATATCCCGGTTCGACATTTTTCTTTATTTATATTAATTGTTGTTTGGCCTTTTTTTTTCTTTGTCTTCTTGCAGTGGGTGTGATATTGTTTTGCTCACTTCAAGCGCCATAGGCCATCTCGAATTTTCTTTTCTTTTTCTTTTTCATTTCTCATTTTTTTTTTTTTT
>NW_026325008.1:0-530 GCF_001194135.2 Octopus bimaculoides
TGAGAGAAATTTACTAAATTATTACATCAAATTTCAAATATTTTAACCATAAAGGTGAAAGTGCCTTCACTCATGTTTCATAGATTTTAATAATTGCGTAATATATAATATTAAAATTAGAATTGAAATCAAGTACACTAAGTCGAGAGACTAATTATATTAAACTCCTAAATAAAATGATCTTATTTTAGGGATTACAGAACACTATGTATAGGAAATTAACGATAACTTTAAATTTGAATAAACTTAATTTAATTATGAAATTACCAAATAGGTGTATTGTTCATTCATAAAAAAATACCAACAATAACATGAGAAGTAGAAGTAGCAATACTAGAGAGAGGATGATAATAACAGTAAAAAACACACTTAAGGTAACCTGATACTAAGCTAATGCTACCACTCACCATTTACAGATAATCTTTACCTGCAGAATACTAAAATTCGTTCGACAGTTACTCAATTTGTGATTTTTTTTTGGCCCACAAAGGGCTAAACATAGAGGGGACAAACAAGGACAGACAAAGGGA
>NW_026325009.1:0-400 GCF_001194135.2 Octopus bimaculoides
TGTGTGTGTGTGTGTGTGTGTGTGTGTGTGTGTGTGTGTTTCTGCTGGGTGAAAATGTAATCAGTTTTATTGGTAGAGAGAGACAGTCATTTCAGAAATTACGAAGGTCGCTTATGGTGTTGTTAAATATAGAAATGGAACTCATAGCTAATCACATGAAAAATAATAATAATAAAAAGACTTTTAGATAGCAGCAGACAATCTTCTAATGGAAATAACATGTTGCAAGACTTCTTTCTTTCCTTTTCCCTTTCTCTTCTCTTTCTTTGTGTCTCTAATAAAATACACATATATGTGTGTGTTTGAGCATGTGTGTATGTGTGTGTGCTCATATATGTGTATTCGTGTGCGTGTGCACGTATATGTACATATTTATCTGTCTATCTATCTATCTATCTAT
>NW_026325010.1:0-571 GCF_001194135.2 Octopus bimaculoides
TCCAGACAGTTAGGTGATACAAAAAAAGGGACAACAAAATATCCAGACAGGCAATACAAAGAAAACAAGGACGGGTCATTCGGAGCTTTCTTTCCTCAATCGAGTTCCAGATTATCTTTGCAATTTCAGCTGGTTATACTCGAGATTGCTCCAATCTGGCCAGCCCCAAGGAAAAACTAAGCTAAGAGCACTAGATTCCTTGGAAGAAAGCAGCGAATGTATACAAAAACAAGGACGGAAAAAAACAAATGGTACACAAATACAAATAACAAGACATTAACAATGGGTGTCTTTCAACTAAGGAAGGATTAAATTAAGCTGGCATGTGTGGTAGTAAAGTCTTACGGCAGGGACATAAGATTTGACAGGCACAGGAAGGAATAGAGATGTTGCATGGATGGTAGTCAAACCAAGAAAGAAAGGTCAGGCTTGGCTGAACACCAGTCACGTGGAGAGAGGGAGGTAGAGGCAGTGGGATAGAAGAATTAAGGAGGGAGTGACAAAAAAATGAAAGGGACAGTAAAGTGAAAGAGGGAAGGTGAGCACAAAGAGAAGGCCAAGGAATGTGAGA
>NW_026325011.1:0-285 GCF_001194135.2 Octopus bimaculoides
GACAGACAGACAGACAGAGAGCGAGAGCGAGAGAGAGAGAAGATGAAATGAAGCAACTTGAAAATACACAGAGTGTATGAGTTGATTTATAATCATATTAATTGACTCAATCGGTTTCATGTTAGCTTGATTTTCAAAACTGTACGTTTTGAGGAACATGGAATGGGGGGGGGCGCAAATATTTATTGTACACACACAAACACACACAGACAAATATATACACACACGCATGCATCCTCAAACACGGGCACATACATTTACATAGATATATATTATGTGTATGTA
>NW_026325012.1:0-209 GCF_001194135.2 Octopus bimaculoides
AGTTTGAGGGGTAACAATAACAACAGCAGCAACAATAATATTAACGACAATAACAACATCAACAACAACAGTTAGCGACCGCTTTCTCATATATGTATTGAAAAATACACACATGCACACTTACTGATATACATATATACATTAGCGCTTACCAATGGTCTTGGTATTGAATATGTCTTATGATATATGTTATATATTATATTATATTA
>NW_026325013.1:0-202 GCF_001194135.2 Octopus bimaculoides
GTTGTTGTTGTTGTTGTTGTTGTTATCTACATCAGAAATCTACAGAACACGTCTACTGAGAGAACAATCGCAAGTGAAGTATTTTGATAACGAACCGAACAAGTATAGATTACACTCTTTTGGCAAGGGGAGAATAATTACTTTCTAAAACAACTCCCACGACAGTGCACACCCTAATACAACGAATCTCTGAGTATCGTAA
>NW_026325014.1:0-234 GCF_001194135.2 Octopus bimaculoides
TGTATGTATGTATGTATGTATGCATGTATGTATGTATGTATGAAGGTATGTATGTATGTATGTATATATGTATGCATTGAAATACTACAGCTTCTAAATGAAAGCGGAAGGAAGTGTTCAGTACACAGTGAAGATTATTAGAGTACATTGTAAAGAATTACATTGTAAATAAAACACGTACACATGCAGACACACATATAGTTATATACATTTACACACACACACACACACACA
>NW_026325016.1:0-1759 GCF_001194135.2 Octopus bimaculoides
CATCTCTCCCTCCGGAGGAGGAGGGGGGCTCTTCCACAACCAACTGTTCCAGGACCATACTCTGGTCCTGGGAACAGTTCTTTTTAATGTGGCCCGGTTCCAGGCACAGGTGACACTTGGGGTGGGGGCGTCCCTCAAGTATCACCGGTTACCTGCAACCGGCCATTTAAAAAAAATCTGGAAAGACCAGATTCTTGACTGATTGGGTCCACAGGGTCAAAACAGCTTTTGACCCAATCCAATCAGCCGCCGGCAAAGTTTTAACATTAAGCAGCTTGGATCCGCTGCCACCCAGATCCCGGCGGATAGTGTCTTCTATCCACTGGGGTTCTATCCTGGGTGGCAACCCGCAGGCCCAAGCTCTTGTCAACTTCTTCCCACCATACGTGGAAAGAAAGAAAATCTCTTTGCCCTCTAAGGGCTGGCTCGCAAATTTGGAAGCCTCCTCAAGGGTGTCAAATAGCAACCATACCGTTGCATACTTGACCCCCCCCCCTGGAGATGAATTTAATAGTTGGCAAATACTCTGCCAAGTCTTTTTTTCAATTTTTGTCTTTTGAAAGAGGGCGATGGTGTCGAGCAACTTTGAGTAAGTCCTTAACACCACCGTCCTCTCTTCAAAGTCTTTCATCCACTGTTTGGGTAGGACAATCTCCCACTCCAACGTAGTGTTGTTTATCTTTTTTGCCATGTTTTTTTTGGGGGAAAAAAGTTCACAGAAAACAAAAGTTCACAGATTTCAAAAAAGAACAAAAATGCAGGAAGAAAGAAGACAACAAACAATTCAAAAATACAGCAAACTATTCTTCTGGCCGTCCTGGTACTCCTGGCCAACTCGGTAATCCACTTGGTAATCCAAGGCACAAAACAGTCACACAACAATTTCACCAAAAAATGGGTAAAAAAATAAGCACAATTATAGGAGGAGGGATACGCCCCCAAAACACACTTCTCACCGCTAAGTGAGATTTCTAAGCACAACTACAGGCAGACAATTTGCCCGGAACTCAGTGGAGATTTCTTGTTCGACAAAATAAATAAACACGAACAACAAACCCCCACTGAATCCCAAAAGATCAAATGTCTTACCTTGTAGTTGTGCTTCACTTGTTCAATAATTCACGACGTTGGTGTACGGCGTCGTGACTCCTAGCAGTGCAAAAAAACACTCACCAACGGATGCGCGGGGAAGCAAGCTTCTTACCACACAGCCACGCCTGCGACTATATAATTAAATAAAAATACAACAATAAATAAAAAATGGAATTTTGTACATTTGAGCTAAGCTGCACAGGCTTGATATTCAATTACAAATTTACACACAATTTGAACAATAATGAAAACGATAGTTTTGTTACTTATGATCTGGTTATTCAAGCTAAAAACAATCATATTTAAGGTCTGAGTTGAATCAGTTTTATTCAACTCAGACCTTAATTAACCAACTATTCACTAAACTATAAATCAAGTATATTAACTCGAAATTAAAATCTTTACTGAACTATAACCTGAGCTAAATTGTACTAAACTATAATCTAAATTAAATACTCAACTCTCTGTAGTATTTAAAATCTCACGGTAAAACTTATAAATAAAGTAACTATCGGTATCAGCAATAACAACATTTGCACCAAACCCCATGTCACTACAACATCAAATAATATGTCCATTCTTAGTGAATTGCCATTCAAATTCCTGCAATATATTTCTCGAGAATTCACATCAGAAACGACACAGGAGACAGAAAAAAACAGAACGA
>NW_026325016.1:2565-11586 GCF_001194135.2 Octopus bimaculoides
TTATACTTGGTCGGTAGACATGAGAATATTTTCATTTTCAGCTTACATAGTTGTATTTAAGATATTTATGTGGTGAAATATATTAGCCAAATATTCAAGCTTTTGAGATCAAAAATTTATTTCGAAAAAGTTCTTTAAAAGAAGAAAATGAAAAACGAGGAGGAGGGGTGGGAGGAGGAGGAGGGGTGAGAGGAGGAGGTGGTTATCTTAATCATTTTTTTTTTTTACAAACGAATACAGAACCCTTAATAGAGCTTACTACCAATGAAAAAGCTCCATTAGTACAAATTCCAAGATAATATCCATTTGTTGATGTTGTTATTTTGAGTGCGTGATACTATTACCGGGGCATATTTACTGCAAGTTAAATACCTCTTCTTCTCTGGCTGCTTCCTACAAGATCCAAATGGATTCATTAAATTTTGAAGTCGACTAGCAGGCTGTCTTAATGCAGACACCCGTTTCTTGGGCATGTCTGTCACGTGCAGACAGTTACAGAATTTTCCTCGTCGCCGTTTCTTTCTGACAGTCCCAGTGCATCTTGGCGACAATAATCATATTACTGGTGCAGCCACAAGTTAGAGTCACAGACTCGGCAGGGGTTTCAATCCTGCATCATTTTGCAGGTGAATTCGTGTTCTGAGTTTTCTTCGGTTTCTGGGAAAATTCATTAGGCTGCAAGTGACCGCAACAGATTTGCCTACCCATGATCGTGAATGTTATTTGTGTTGCTTTACGTGCGTGACAAAACATCACACATAAGGTGTTTAATTGACATAAGTATCTAAATTCCTATACTATCTCTCATTTTTGAACAGGAGATAAAAAACGGATATATGTCATCGGAAACTTACCGAACTGTATGAAAACACTGTATACCCAATTGAGACAGAATGAAACTAAAATCGCCACCTGTGTATCATTATAAATCTACTTACACCGATATAAGGCAAGGCATGATGCTTGTAATTGTCTGAGATAGAATCTCAGCATACTAATACATCTGTTTGTTGTCTACACCACCTGCCTTCGTCTTCTGTTTTTTTTGTGTGAATTCTCTCCCTATATATATATATATATATATATATATATATATATATATATATATATATATATATATATATATATACTTATATATAAATATTATATACAGTATCTCACAGAAGTATGTACACCCCTAAAAAAATTCAGTAAAATTGCCATTACTCTGATAATATTGAGGGAAATCAAACGAAATTTATACTGAATAAAATATATTATACATGCAAGCATTATACAAATTTGGAACACAAAGCAATAAACATTTTCAAATATATGAACGAAATATTAATTTTCAAACGATACAAAATTATGTACCCACTAAAAGATTATTATTTATATTCAATATTTGGTGAGACCGCCATTGCTTTCAGTGACTGTATTGAGTCTTCTGGGCATAGTGTCAACTAAACTTTTGCATATAACCGATGAAATCTACCTCTATTTCTCCTGAATGATACCTTTCAACTGTGTTACATTGCGGGGTTCTTTCTCCTCACCTTCCTTTTCAAAACACCCCACAGATGTTCTAATGAGTTTAAATCAGGTAACATGGTAGGCCAAGGCAATGGCTTCACCTTTTTTATCTGATAAAATCTTAGTCGTCATCTTTGAAGTGCGTTTAAGGTCATTATCATGTTGGACCATGGAACGTCTTCCTAGTTTCTGCAATGTCACAATAAAGTCTTGAATCCATTGTTCTCTCAATAAATGTAAGTCCCCCCCACACCAGCCTCACCCATGCATCCCCAAAGCATAACATTTCCGCCGCCGTGTTTCACGGTAGGCACGGTGCATTTGTCGCTATTATCTTCACCTGGTTATCACCATACTCGTTTAATACCACCTGACCCAAACAAGTTGATTTTAGTCGCGTCAGATAAAAGAATTTTATTCCAAAACTCCTTCACCTTACTGACATAGGTTTCGGCAAAAATAGATGACTTCATTTATGCCTGGTCATGAGGAGAGGCCTCCTACGAGGAATGCGTCCATAAAGACCGCACTGATTCAAACTTCGGCGAACTGTTTGGGCGGATACACCTTTCCAATAACGTTGGATGTGGCGAATATCACGCGCAGTTAAAATAGAAGGACGACATGGAGACCTGGACGATGTTTATTGCTTAGCCGTCCAGTAGCTTTGTACTTCTGAGTTACTTTGGTAACTGTGTTTGCGCTAATACGTATTCGTTTGCTAATTAACTTGTGTCCTAAACCTTCTTGTGCAAATTAAAAATAATTTTCTTCAAATCTTCTGACAATTCGTTTCCTTTTGGTGACATTTTAATCAGAATGATTTTCACCATGGTACACAAATCAGAATTCTTGCAGATGCAATAACAATGATCAGCGCAAAAATGCCAGGAAAAATAATTTATTAGTATTGAAATTATCAGCAATATCTGAATTTAGTAAAAACAAAAAAGTGGATAAAATATTGAATATAGCAAATTTCCTTTAGGGTGTACATATTTTTGTAACGTTTGAAAATTAATATTTCGTTCATATCTTTGAAAATGTTTATTGTTTTGTGCACCAAATTTGGATAATGTTTGCATGTATAATATATATTATTCAGTATAAATCTCGTTTGATTTCCTTCAATATTATCACAATAATGCCAATTTTACTGAAATTTGTTTAAGAGTGTACATACTTCTGTGAGATACTGTATATATTTATATATTCTTTTGTTAGTTATACTTTAGCGTTTGAAACTGTTGAATTTGTTCCAGTCTATAAGATTTATACTTTCTAAGTCATTCGACACGAGTTGGAGTCGTTCTATTTATTTTTTGCATTTGTCTCAATATGCTTAATGAGATAGTTTACTAAACGATTCAGCAGCGCTTCTACTCTCTTGCTATAACAACGTTTTTACTTTGTCGCTCTGTTTGTCTTCTGGATTTGAAAGTTAATTCTAAATGCTTACTAATCGTCTCTTACGTTTGTGTGTATATTTGTATACATATATGTATTATGTGTGCGTGTGTGTGTGTGTGTGTGTGTGTGTGTGTGCGTGCGTGCGTGCGTGTGTGTGTGAGTATATGTTTGTATATATAAATATGTGTGTCTATGTTTGTGCTTGTTCCTCATCGTCACTTAACAAACTGTGTTGCTTTGTTTATGTCCCCGTAAATTAAGCGGCTCGACATAAAGAGATCGATAGAATAAGTACCGAACTTAAAAATAAGAACTGGGATCAATCTGTTCAACAAAACTTTGAAAGTTGTGTTCCAGCGTGGTCGCAGTCCAAGGATTAAAACAAGTTACCACGAAGCTCTGTTAATGTTTGCATTGACATTTTACCTTGTTCCTTCATTGATCAACCTATGCTTTTTTTAGATATGGTCATTTTTTTCAACTGCTCTTGGTCATTTGTTTCTTTGATAAGTTTTTCGAGATGCCCGACAAAAGTAATAGGCGTCGATATCAGAAACTACACACTAATTCATATGTTGGAATAAGGAAGTGATGTTTGCTTATAGTTAAACTATCTCGACAAGAATATAGGTCTGGAGGGTGAAGAGAATCTAGTAGTGACCTGGAGCATTATTAAACAACAGTTTTGTGCTCAAGATCATGTTCTTCACAATATCTTCCCGCTGCTACACAAAAGTATGATACAAACTCCATTTTGAAATTTTCTATTGTCATCTAGTTCTATCAATTTAATGTCCAAATCACAGGCAGATGCATTTCTGATGTTTTCCTTATTAGTTCATTGGTTTAAATTGTTTCTTGTAGTATAACTACTAAGTAGTCTAGTACTTATGTTGAAAAACGATATTTTCTGATCTTAGACATAGAGGCTGGCTTTTATTTCTTTTCAGGTGATAAAAGTGTGGAGTAAGTTTCTTTTCCAGAAAGTGGTCTACGATGAAACAGAGACAACTTCTGGGAAAGAAGACAGTTAAGGAACTTCTCCATACTTTCAAAAGTATTATCAAGCACGGCAGCTAATATCCCCAACCTCTAACTTGAATATACATGTCGTGAAGGGTAGCTGCCACGTTTTATTATACTTTTAAGAATCTCGAAAACTTTCTTGACTATTTGGGTGCCTAAGAATTTCCAGTTTCATTAGAGATACTGATGCTGTGTAGGTGACACCGTTGGTTTGCTTCTATCAAACAGATCTCTGCCAGCTGTGAATCTTTCCGAATTATTGACACTTTCATATTTTTAGATTTTTAAAGATGCTCCTTGCTCTTCCATGATGAAGATTGACTTAGCAGTTTTGTTTCTTCCACCAATGTCGCAAGTATACCTACCATTTTCCCATAAATATTACTCTTTCAACAAGTCAACTTCTTTACTGATAACCATGAGGTTATCATAGCAGAAGCTTATATTTTGTCCGCATTCTTCTCACGGTGAGTCTAATCGTTGACGTGTCCCAGTTTAAAGGCTTACTAACATATAACTGACGTTCGTGATCGTCCAGTCACTTCAACCCTTGCAATCTAAGATGTGACTTTACCTCGACACATTAGGTCAGTGGTTCCCAGATATTTTCAGGTTGCCGCTCCCTTGGCAAGCAGGCCACTTTCCTAGCGCCCCGCCTCTTCCTCATCACCACCACAAATATGGACTTATTTTTTCAGCAAATTCAGAACAACTGTATTTTATAAATATTACTTAACCTAATTAACCCATTTTTTAAATATACACTGCTCGCTTTTGGTTAAACCATTATCGCTCCACTTTTCTTCAACGCTCCCTGGATCTTTTCACTGTCTCCAGCAGGGCAGTACTGCCCACTGTCGGAACCACTGCATTAGATGAACTTTCGCTTCAAGTTTCACATTTATGCGGTAGCAGACAGTTTAACAGTAACGAAAAAGCTCAAGTTTTTAGTCATCTTTCGTTTGCTTTTCTTATCCTTTCTATAGTTATGCATTTTTTTGCACTACAAATTTTATTCGCCCTTCAGATTGTTATTACCAGTGCTTGCTTCAGGTGTGACTCAAGGATGGGGACTTTCACACCAAGGTATGCAACTGTACAGTCTTTGATGAGTTTATCTAATATATATAGTTTTCCATCCATGGCTACATACACACACCTGCTCATACGCACACTTGCTCATACACACACCTGCTCATACACACACCTGCTCATACACACACACACACACAAACACACACACACAAGGTTTCCTTTTAGTGTTTGACCGTTACTTTAAAATGGTACAGTACACACAACCCGAAAACCATGCTCTACCCTGTGCGTATTCCTTATTCAAACTCCCATCTCTAAGTACAAAAACAGCAAAAACAGTCCCTTATTCCGCTCATTAAGCTCCCAGTTTTCAAGCGAAAATTTACTGGTATGTAGAGTTTCTTTCTGTATTATTTCTTACCCGTCCTGTGATACTTAAAAATGGCTAACATTGTTTCCTGCAATTTGGAAACAAAGGTCCAGAGATTAGCTTGAAAAAGGAGAATATGTGTTTCCCTTCCTTGAAGCTTTAAATTTAGTTTATTCAGCTGGTCGAAAATGTCAAGGTACGCAACCCTTTTATTCCATGCTTCATCTTCGAAGTGAGCTACAAGATCTTTCTTTTCTTGAACCTCCAGGAATAGCTTTATTTCATCTTTCATCTTTCATCTGGAAGACACGATTAACAACATGCCCTTTCTATAACCAACATACTTCTACGTAGAAAAGAAGGACTTCGTGGTCAGTATTCATGTCTTTACGTAGTTCTTTGAATAGCCGCGTATTGAGTGCTGCAGCTTTCACATAATTTACAATTTTGATTACAGAATCAAGCACTTCCTGCAAAGAGGCATGGAGAGTCTTACTGACGAGAACATATCGGTGGATCATGCAGTGGATACCTTTGACTTGATGTACTAGCTTCTTCATTCTCGACAAGACTTCTGACTTCGATCCCAGCGTAGCCAGTACTCCATCCGTACAAAACCCACACGTTTTCCCGTTGAAGGCCTTCCTCATGGAAAAAATTTTAAACTTTTACCATGACATCATCAGATTTTGTAGTGGTTTCAAGTGCACTGCAGAACAAGAATTCGTCTTTAATGTCACCTGAATGATTGTATCTCACGAAGACAAGCGACTGAGAACATGAACTTACATCTGTTGACTCGTCGAGCTCAAAGGAGAACAGAGACGCCTTGATTTTGGTCAGAACCTACTCCTTCACATCCATAGACATTTTAGAAATGCGCCTCTTTATAGTAATATTTGACGGGACTACTTGCTGCATCTTCTTTTCACTGGCTTCTCCAAGAATAAGATTTACTGCTTTCAATATGCATGGTTTTAGAAGAATTTTTCCAATCGTGTGACACTTTTTTTCTTTAGCAATTTCCAATGCAATTTCATATGAGGCTTCCACTAAGGCTGGTGAATACGGACTTGTCTTTCCAGGGGCAAAGTTAAAAGTTCTCCCAAACGACTTGGTTAATGAATTATTCTTTTATTATTTCGTAATCCTTCAGCGTAGCACAAAATATAGATTTGCGATTCTTAAATTATTTGCTAGGGGCTATTTACAATATTGACCATGTATAGTTCTGACAACTACATCATTTCAAAGTTCACCTAGTGACAGTGTTGACTGATATTTGTTCATGTTGCCGTCCAATTCTTCAACATCAGTCATGAAGACAAAAATGTTAAGATGATACTATAAGATATAAGTTTAGCAGTTGTTATGTATTCCAAAGTCAATATCAATAAACAAAAGAAAGTGGGGTATGATGTGAGGGATATTCGGTTGTTATTTGTAGCTATATGAATAACACAGCCAAAAAGTGGATTGAAGAAGGGCATTGTTGGGATGAAGAACAGATCTGGTAGGTTGCAGAAAGCTCCTGAGAAGGCAAAGAATGCAGCTAAGAAAAAAAAGCATGAAACATGAATGTGTAACTGAAAGCGAGGTTCTAACTTCTATGGATATTTTGCCACATTGTGTAAGAACAGCACTGAAAATCCTTGGATATGAGCAAAGAGTTGCAAGAAATAAGCCAATGATTTTAAAATCCAATACGACCAAAAGTTTCAGCTGAACTAAAATGTTCTGTAACAAAGAAAACAAATGTTACTTATCTATAATATGGTCTAATAACAGCAATTCCTGCCAGTTTTTGCAATTCTATGCAGATATATATTGTGGTTCGTCTTTCGGTGGTGGAATGGATCAGATATAATTATAATTTTTAACATAACCACAAAACTGCAACCTTATGATGAAGAAATAGTTGATTAAAATCTACTTCAGTATTTAATTAGTGCTTATTTTACCAATCTGAATATGCTTGAACACTGAACGGAAATATACATAACTGAATACAGCTAGACATTTTGTTTACTGTTTCATTAATTGTGCCATTAGCAGCTGTTGTATATATATTCATATTAACAGCAACAGTAAAATGGTAGTGATGATATTACTACTACTATCACAGTACGATACCGAAATGACTGTCACATTCATTGATGACGTCATAGTTGAAAGTGAATCATTATTGAATAATTTAGTTTTATTTCTCTGCATTGAGAATCAATTTGAATTGACCAGCACGAATACCACAGAAATGGCTGACCGTTCACAATATCCAGACGAATTAGAGCTTGCTAGATCACGTCAGCTACACAGTCCACAATATGCATCAGAATATCACTTCAATGTAAGACCATCACACCTACATCGAAATTTACTAGAACCTGACAATGCAGATCAAGCACAGGGATCATCATATGCATCAGCACGTCGTTCCATGTCTCCGTATTTGTCACGACATTCTCTACCACGCTGGAGCAGATCAATGCCATCATTTCGAGATGATTTATATCGCACTTATCCATTGAGTCTTGCAACTCGTACAGAACAGGCACCCATATTTCTACATAATTTAACCTATCAAGGGTACCCTACTGCCTACACAACACCATCACCGCATGGACCGCAACGTCTATCTGAACAACAAGTATCTCCTCTCGTAACATGGGACCCTGATACTTCGAGACGGAGTCGTGATATTTCAAGGTATGAGCCAAGCACGCCATCAGAATATAGGGCGAGAAGTTTTCATAGATTCAGTACATCACCGATAGAAGAAACAGAATACCGTCATGCTCTCTTGGATAGCTTTAGGCATAGCACACCACAACGACAGAGAACATCAAGTTTTCGTATCAGAAGTCCATTAACATTTCGTCATCATCGTAGTTCGAGTTCTGAACAAAGCCCATCGTCCCGATATTCGTTACCAAGACCACTTCGAAGCAGGTCAGAGGAATATAGGGTACGTGACTTTCAAACAACAGATACAATTTCTGATCTTGGAGAATTTGTAAATCTAGTATCTCCTGACACTTCGAGAAGGACTCGTGATGCTGACGACTATTTAGCAGCATTCGGAGAAGAGGCACATAATCTAGATTCGTCAAGTGGGTCATGTTTTTCAGATTTTATCGGTGAAGTTGAACCTCTGTCAGCGAATGAAATAAGGTCTCATCCTTTAAACAGACTGTGGGATAGAGCATTTTATCGGCGATATCCTCGAAGCCAGAGAGTTGCGGCAATTAGACATGAAATGCCAAACATTGAACAGTGTGTATTCGAACAACAAATACCTCTTGACGCAACGCGGGATTCTGACACAACGCGGGATCCTGACACAACGCGGGACACTGATGTAATGCGGGACCCTGACACTTCCAGACGAGACCTTGCCATTTCCAGACGAGACCCTGACACTTCCAGAGGAGACCCTGACACTTCCAGAGGAGACCCTGACACTTCCAGAGGAGACTCTGACACTTCCAGAGGAGACCCTGACACATCCAGACGAACTCGTGATTCTGAAGAATCTTTGGCAGCATTTGGAGAAGATGCACGTAGTCCAGATTCGTCAAGTGGTACATGTTTTTCAGATTATATCGGTATAACAGAACCTCTGTCCGCGGAGGAAATAAGGTCTCACCCCTTAAACAGAGTATGGG
>NW_026325016.1:11672-12193 GCF_001194135.2 Octopus bimaculoides
GATCCTGAAACAACGCGGGACACTGATGCAACGCGGGACCCTGACACTTCCAGAGGAGACCCTGACACTTCCAGAGGAGACCCCGACACTTCCAGAGGAGACCCTGACACTTCCAGAGGAGACTCTGACACTTCCAGAGGAGACCCTGACACTTCCAGACGAACTCGTGATTCTGAAGAATCTTTGGCAGCATTTGGAGAAGATGCACGTAGTCCAGATTCGTCAAGTGGTACATGTTTTTCAGATTATATCGGTATAACAGAACCTCTGTCCGCGGAGGAAATAAGGTCTCACCCCTTAAACAGAGTATGGGATAGAACATTTTATCGGCGATATCCTCGAAGCCAGAGAGTTGCGGTAATTAGACATGAAATGCCAAACGTTGAACAATGTGTATTTGAACAACAAATATCTCCTGACGCAACGCGGGATTCTGACACAACGCGGGATCCTGAAACAACGCGGGACACTGATGCAACGCGGGACCCTGACACTTCCAGAGGAGACCCTGACACTTCCAG
>NW_026325017.1:0-2680 GCF_001194135.2 Octopus bimaculoides
AGCGCCGCCTAGCCAAGGGAGATAACCTACTTATAGGAAAGCCCTATAACGTGTACGTAGAAACTACTTGAGATCCTGTCCAGTAGAAAAACGAAAAATAAGAGGTATTATCAGGCATTTAATTGTTATTAATGTAGTAACGCTGTGCGCATGCGTAGTCTCACGCATGCGTGGAATTCAACAACCAAGCGTTCCCGCTTCTATTCTCTCTCTTTCTTGCTGGCCAGCGATTGAGCATGGACGTGTTTAGCTGTCTCTCTACATCTTTCGAACTTACGCTCGACAGCTCGCTTATATCTACATACCAACGTCCCAACAACAATGCTCACACACACAGAAGCTGTAATAACAAACAAGAGCTAAAGATGTATATGTTTACCACCTGAATAAATGTTGTTTAAGTTGATAGTCTGGAGTTCAGCGTTCCGTTATATTCTTAATTTTATATAGGAAAGTGGTGTACATCTAATGATGTATAACCCACTTTCCTATATTAGAAATTATTAAACGCCTGATAATTATTATCAAGTGTTAGACTTCCAAGTAGTGGCTCTCCAGCTCGCACTTCATTAAAATGTCAGTTTTTTTAAATTCTCGCGAGAAGCAGCATCGGCAAGAGGCCTTTGAAATGCAAACATCTGAGAGAAAGATCATACTGTTGCTTTTTCCGCAGCAACGCTCGTCGCCGCTTTGAGATGGTTGACGGAACTCGGAGGAAAATGGGAAGCCGTCGAGGAAAATAGAAAGGGAGAGAAAACGCAAAGAGAATGATTCCAGACGCATGACTGAAATCTCCCATGAAAAGGAGCCTGTTTGTCTGTTACTCTTGAGTATCACGGTTCTCCGAAGGAATAATTGGAACCTAATGGAACTGCTGAGACAGCTAAAAGAACAAAGGAAAAAATGTACTGGCTGTAGAAGAAATATATTGTTGCTGTTGCTGAAGTTTTTGTTGTTGTTTTCAGCAGCTTCATGCAAGTTTCTATTGAACCACGAGACACACATCGTGCACCCGAGGCGTGTGCTGTATTGTCTTTTGAAGCTAAAAGAGTTGAGGAAAGAGTTTTCCTTGTCAGACCAAGCCTTCATTTATCAATGTCTATAAAAATACTTCATAGTCTATTACTCCTGCTGTACCAATTAGAAAGGGTTGTTAGACGCATTCCTTAGTTGTCGTAATGATTTTAATTCAACAACTAGTTCACTCAAATTTCTCAGAGTTTTCGATTCGCTTCTGCACAATAGTATTTTATAATCGCTTGAAACAACGAAAATTACTTATACTGTTGTCATTTTATCAAGGAAAATGTTGCCAGTTTTATTATGTGTCATTTGATGGTCTGTCTTTATGTTAAATAGTCATAGAATTTTTATACTGTCGATCTTGCTTGCTTTGCTGCGCTGGGAAGACATTTAAATAATTGATTTGCTTCTGACTGATATGAAAATAGCAAAAGAGGAAACACCCGAAAAAATTTGCAACGTATGATCTATGCATGTAGTTTATCAAATGTGGATCCCGAAGTATCGACACAGCGAAATGTTGCCTTTCAGTAAGTAAACTAAAACCCCAGTACTGCAGCATATATTATGTAGTTATTATATTTTGTTCGTTTGGAATTGTGCAATGCATAGAAGTAAATAATAATGAACAACATATCATGGATGATGTAATGCTTTCCCTTGTAGGCACTTGGCCAGCAATTTCAGGGGTGTGGGCAAGTCGATTATGTCGACACCAGTGTTTAACTGGTACTTATTTCATCGACCCCGAAAGGATGAAAAGCAAAATCGACCTCGGTGGAACTGAATTCAGAACGTAAAGACGGACGAAACACCACTAAGCGTTTTTTTCCGGAATGCTAACGATTCTGCCAGCTCGCCGCATTCTCATGGATGATGTAATAGAAGTAATGTAACCCAGAACATACAATAAAAGGAACAATATGTTTGCTTATTCACTCGTTTAGCAGAGTGGGACAGTGGAAGGCGTGTGACTCAGTGGTTAGGGCATTCGGCTGACGATCGTAAGGTCGTGAGTTTGAAACCCGGCAGCGCATTGTGTCCTTGAGCAACACACTTTATTTTACGTTGCTCCAGTCCACTCGGCTGGCAAAAATGAGTAATGCCTGTATTTCAAAGGGCCAGCCTTATCACACTCAGTGTCACGCTGAAACTCCCAGAGAATTGCGTTAAGGGCATACGTGTTTGTGGAGTGCTCAGCCACTTGCACGTTAATTTCTCGAGCAGGTTGTTCGGTTGATCGAATCAACTGGAACACTCGTCGTCGTAACCGACGAAGTACCAGGTAGCAGAGTTGAATAATGAAAGCGTGTTGGAATCATAACCCAGAGATCATGTCAATTGAAACTAAACTCTGCGAAGAAATGGATATTCATGTAAATATATATACCTTACAGTGAGAGATAAAAATCATATTATGCAAGAGAGATTTACTCTGGGTCACGAGATTACCAACTGACAGGGGTGCACCAGTCCAAAACCCAAATAGTATAGGGGGCAGAGACGACAAGGACTGTTTGCTCAGTATTTTTCCATTGTGTAAGACAAACGAAAGTGCATATGAATACCAGGGAGTTTTTTTTTCCTTGAAGTAGTTGAAATTTGTTTGTTGGATGAATGTGGAGCAATTGGGATACATTGTTATGTCACCACTTAT
>NW_026325018.1:0-402 GCF_001194135.2 Octopus bimaculoides
GAGAGAGAGAGAGAGAGAGATATGCGTGTAAAATTATATAAATGTACATACTTACGTATATACACATATATATACATACACATATACACATATACACACATATATGTGTGAATGTATAAATATGTATATATATAAATATATATACACATAGATAGATAGATAGATAGATAGATAGATAGATAGATAGATAGATAGATAGATAGATAGATAGATAGATAGATATACAAATACATATACATAAAATATGTATACATACATAGATATCAGACTTGTGCCTTAACGTCTGATTTCCGGTCAATTGCAAGAGTGTGTCTTTTCGCATGTGACAACTTATATATAAGACGTGGAAATAGTAGATCGTTGACAGCACACACACAAATATATGTGTATATATATATATAT
>NW_026325019.1:0-436 GCF_001194135.2 Octopus bimaculoides
ACATCTGCACCACCAGATGCTCCTGAACCAGTTGTTGAGTGTCCCACTCATGAGGGATTGATGCTAGATGTGTTGAAACAATTGTTGTAATTAATAATATATTCTTGTATATTCCATCTTCTGTCTTCCATTTGTTATATATATATATATATATATTACTAATTTAGATACAGTGGTAAGTAGCTTGCTTACGAACCGCATGGTTTCGGGTTCGGGTTCAGTCCCACTGCGTGGCACCTTGGGCAAATGTCTTCTACTATAGCTCGAGCCTTGTGAGTGGATTTGGTAGACAGAAACTGAAAGAAGCCCGTTGTATATATGTATATATATATGTGTTTGTGTTTGTCCCCCCAACATCGCTTGACAACCGATGTTGGTGTGTGTGAGAGATCGTTGCCAGTGCCCCTGGACTGGCTCTTGTGCAGGTGACACATAA
>NW_026325020.1:0-182 GCF_001194135.2 Octopus bimaculoides
GACAAGGCTGGCCCTTTGAAATACAGGCACAACAGAAACAGGAAGAAAAAGCGAGAGAAAGTTGTGGTGGAAAAGTGCAGCAGGGTTCGCCACCATCCTCTGCCGGAGCCTCGTGGAGCTTTAGGTGTTTTCGCTCAATAAACACTCACAATGCCCAGTCTGGGAATCGAAACCGCAATCCT
>NW_026325020.1:192-705 GCF_001194135.2 Octopus bimaculoides
TTCGCTCAATAAACACTCACAATGCCCAGTCTGGGAATCGAAACCGCAATCCTATGATCGTGAGTCCGCTGCCCTAACCACAGGGCCATTGCGCCTCCACACATCAAAAAGTATATACGATATAAAATATCTACAAAGGAAAACTATGAAATTTCCAAATTATATGATGGATTGGATTTACAAATTCTCAAAGGACAGTAATTTTTAATATTTTTAATATTCTTAATATTTTTTAATATTTTAATTAACATCATCCTATAGAGTATTTTATTGACTGGCACCCATGCCAACGTCGTCTCCTTCATTGGACACGAAACTCAGCTTGCGAAGACTTATTGGGGCAAGCGAAATCGTGATGGCACCTGTGCCCAGCGTCACCTTTCTGGCACTTGTGCCCACGGCATGTGTAAGGACATTCAAGAGAGATTGTTGCCAGTGCCCCTGGACTGGCTCCTGTGTGGGGGGCACATAAAATACACCATTTTGAGCATGGCCATTGCCAGTACTGCCTGA
>NW_026325021.1:0-489 GCF_001194135.2 Octopus bimaculoides
TATATGTATAATATATGTATATACACACACATACGTATGTGTGCATATACATATATATATATTTTTTTTTTCTGCACCTGCGAGGGCGGTATATACGTATATATACTAAAACAAAAGTGTACATAACAAGGTGTAATATTTATGTCAGTATTGACAAAACATACCGACTGTGACTGATATAACTGTTATTGCACATTTACATGCATAAATACGAACACACACGCACACATCAGCAAATACATATCTCTGTCTAGACATGTTGGCAAAATATGCCTTCTTATTTGATAAAATTTTGTAAGACTACACAGGTAGACAGACAGACGTATACATAGATAGATAGATAGATAGATATAAAAATATACATATATCTCTCCCTTTCTTCATCTCTGTATATCTCTCCTCTGTATATTCTTACATACATACATACACATATACACACACATACACATACTTGCACGCACATACGCACACATATACAGACATACATAT
>NW_026325022.1:0-306 GCF_001194135.2 Octopus bimaculoides
TATATATATATGGTGTATGTGAGTGTTTACGTGTGTGTGTGTACGTGCGCGTGTCTGAGTGTATGCGTGCGTATATATGCATGTGTAATATGTATAACGTGAGACGTAATCACTGGGGAAGGATATCAAAGCAATTTTCGACGACAGGTAAGCATAATAGTTGTTTCCTTCTCACAGAAACGAGTTTGAAAACTAAGAATAGAGTTAAGGTTGTTATTATTGCTTTTCTTACGGAAGAAACGATGAATAAATAATGCATATGCAACACACACACACACACACACACACACACACACACACACACAC
>NW_026325023.1:0-486 GCF_001194135.2 Octopus bimaculoides
AAGAGCAGAACTTACCTGCAGGTCTTGGTGGTCCAAATCAGAGGTGCAATTTCTGTGGGTGTCTTTTCAGAACATTGTCTGGTTTAAAAAGCCACATCAGAAGCCATGATGGTGCTAAGGTCTAAGTACAGGAGGTGGTCAAATTTTGCATAAGAAGTGGTCAAACTCTATATAAGAATTAGACAATCTTGATGGGTGCGTTCAAATGTGCACGATGCAGCGGGGTCAGCAACACTATTTTATAGCATGAGCGTAGGATGCCTAACTTAGGCAGATCTGAAAGTTAGCCCTAACCTGAAAGAGTCAGCGATCGATGCATCAACCACAAAGCACATCATACTTATTCTACCAAAACAGTTTTGTATTTTTTTTTTACGGAAACCTTTCCAGACAGCGAAAAATAGTTTTCACTCTGTTCTTCGCGAAATGCAAATTTCTCTCTTAATGTTTAAATTACTTATATATATATATATATATATATATATA
>NW_026325024.1:0-443 GCF_001194135.2 Octopus bimaculoides
GGACACGCCGGCGGTGCACTATCGAGCACCGGCCGTGCCTCGTTTTTTTTTTCTTTTTCTTTGGGGCCACTGGCGTAGGGCGTACTTCCGCCTTTGCCGGACGGTCCTCCTCCTCCACCACGATTTTCGGTGGGCAACCATTGCTGCCCACCTTCTTCCTTTTTTTCCTTTTTTCGAGGAGGTGGAAACCTCCTCGACTTCCTCCATCTCTCCCTCCACTGGGGGAGCGGGGGGAACAACATTTGTTAACTGTTCCAGGACCTTACTCTGGTCCTGGGGACAGTCTTTGTTGATATGACCGGGCTTCAGACACCGGTGGCACTTGGGTTTACGTCCCTCAAGAATGACCGTATATCTATGGCCGGCCATCCTCAAAAAATCCTGAAATACCATATCCCTGGCTGATTGGGTCCACAGGGTCAAAACCGCTTTTGCCCCAACCC
>NW_026325025.1:0-202 GCF_001194135.2 Octopus bimaculoides
TATATACGTACGTACATACATACACAAATACACACACATTCTTTCATACATACATACATACATACATACATATATACATACATACATTCATAAATACATGCTGATGTACATACATACGTACATGTATACATACATGCATTCATAAATACATACATACATACATACATACATACATACATTCATTCATACGTACACACATACA
>NW_026325026.1:0-576 GCF_001194135.2 Octopus bimaculoides
GTATTCGTTCCGTTGTCTGTAGTTCATTTTTCTAACGTCCTGTACCCGAAGGTACATCTATATACACATGTAGATGTAAGTATGTACATATATGTGTGTATACATGCTTATGTATCCTTTGTATTATATATATATATATATATATATATATATATGTGTGTGTGTGTGTGAATATGTATATATACACACAAATGAATGAAAATCTTTCATTAGCAGCAGAATGACTCATCGGCCATTCTTCATGATATACATGTATTGAGCTTTTCTACTTTTCATTTCCTAAACAAATAGACAACTGTATTAAAATAAACGGCGAAATAAAATTTTCATAATAAAAATATCAATTTTATGTGACACCAAGTGACCATTCTTCGGAGGTTATTCTCGATTACTGAACCAATGTGGCACTTCAATAATTAATACACTACAACTCATAATTTACACGCCTCCAATTTAAATTCAAATGCCTTTCTTGTCGATGCGAATATTCGCTCGCCTATCACGTTTAACGTTTCTGCTGTTACTTGCGATAATTAAGAACGCTAATGAGATTAATTAAATTAGGCCATAGATCAA
>NW_026325027.1:0-207 GCF_001194135.2 Octopus bimaculoides
GTTGCTTGAAACGATCGTACTGCATTACCTCTGGTTATCCTTGCTGCTTGTTTTGATTTTAACCACCTTATTTTGAAATTGTATGGATAATACCGTACTAAATTCTAGAGCCTCAACTTAAGTACCATATTCATCTGAATCTAAATTTTGCTGAACCTATCCGATCTATCTATCTATCTATCTATCTATCTATCTATCTATCTATCT
>NW_026325028.1:0-244 GCF_001194135.2 Octopus bimaculoides
GGAGCCTGGTGTAGCCATCTGGTTCACCAGTCCTCAGTCAAATCGTGCAAGCCATGCTAGCATGGAAAGTGGACGTTAAACGATGATGATTATGATGATATATATATATATATATAAATATATATATATATACACCAAAGTAAGCACATAAATGCTAAATAAGGTGGAAAAAATAGTACTAGAATACCGAAGGCAGAGTAATATGCTTTATTAAAATGCAGCAAAAATATCACAAAAACTGTTA
>NW_026325029.1:0-1540 GCF_001194135.2 Octopus bimaculoides
CATAAGAGCACCACAGCAAACCACAGCACATACCCAAGGCGTACAGAGCTACGTTCGGTAGTGAAGTGAAAGCACGTTATATAAATAGGACTACTGAACAATAATAATAATAATAATAATAATAATAATAATAATAATAATAATAATAATAATAATAATAATGATAATAATAAATGATAATTTTCCTTGTAACCCCAAAGCTTGTTTATCCAAAAGTCCGCAGAAAACAAAATTAAGATATCAGAATCATGAAAATGAGCAAGAATACTCCGAAAAGCCTGTACTAACCAGGAAAAATTGTCTCAACCATATAGCAACCCCTGATTCTAGGTTAGGCTCAAAGCTTTTCAGACACCCCCACGAATTTGTGAAAGTATGTTACCACTCAGATTCGAGCCCAATGAAAATAAAAACACGATCATCATCATCATCATCATCATCATCATCATCATCATCATCATCATCATCGTTTAACGTCCGCTTTCCATGCTAGCATGGGTTGGACGATTTGACTGAGGACTAGTGAAACCAGATGGCTACACCAGACTCCAATCTGATTTGGCAGAGTTTCTACAGCTGGATGCCCTTCCTAACGCCAACCACTGAGAGAGTGTAGTGGGTGCTTTGTTGGATGTTTGACTGAGGACTGGTGAACCAGATGGCTGCACCAGGCTCCAATATGAATCTGGCAGAGTTTCTACAGCTGGATGCCCTTCCTAACGCCAACCACTCCGAGAATGTAGTGGGTGCTTTTACGTGCCACCGGCACGAGGACCAGTCAGGAGGTACTGGCAACGGCCACGCTCAAAATGGCGTATTTTACGTGCCACCTACACAGGAGCCAGTCCAGCGGGACTGGCAACGAACTCGCTCGAATGTATTTTCACGTGCCACTGGCACAAGTGCCAGGAAAGCAACGTTGGTAACGGTCACGCTCAAATGGTGCTATTTACGTGCCACCGACACAAAAGCCAGACAGCTGGTGCTCTGGCAACGATCACGCTTGGACTGTGCTCTTAGTGCCCCACTGGTACAGGTGCCATCACGATTTCGCTTTCGCTTGCCCCAACAGGTCTTCGCAAGCGGAGTTTAGTGTCCAAAGAAGGAATGTTACACAAAAGTGGGCTGGCTACGTCCCTGGCAGAGGCCTTGGATTTTGGTTTCACTTGGCTTGCCGGGTCTTCTCACGAGCAGCATATTTCCAAAGGTCTCGGTCAGAGAATTATAACATTAAACAAACTGGTGCCCTCAAATTTATTACCCTCTTAAAATTTCCGAGAATAACCCCACATTTAAGACAAGCAAAAGAAAGGAAACGAACCCCAAATATATTAAAAGGGCTGAAATTTTAATAATTCCTTAGAAAGAGAAGATCTGGGAGATAGCTTTATCAGAAACCTGGGTTTATGGGGAACAATAATTCGGTGAGTAATCAGAAAAACTGCTGAAATGGTCATAATAAATGTGTAAAGGGTTATGGTTAGGGTTAGGGTTAGAGGTTTCACTTTGTTTGTTTTTCTGGTGATCCATAGGTTTTTTT
>NW_026325030.1:0-299 GCF_001194135.2 Octopus bimaculoides
ATATATACATATATACATGTTTCTATATATATGTGTAAGTATGTATACTTAACTGTAGGTGTGTTTGCATATATTTATAAGAAGCACTGAGCTGAACGTGCGTTATTTACAACACGTAAAGAGAGTAGGCATGGGGAGAAAAAGCTGCAATACTTTCAGTAAAGAAAGATAGCGAAGCTAAGTAAAATTCCATACATAATTAGATCCCAGGATAAAAGATAAGAAAACCGAAAATTGAGAAATAAAAAGGCCATGAAGAGGAAAGGTGGCATTGGAACCTTAGCGTAAGAATTGGTGAA
>NW_026325031.1:0-284 GCF_001194135.2 Octopus bimaculoides
TACATATATTCAGGCCCATAGATATATGTAACTATATGTACATACATGCATAAGTATACATACATACATACATACATGCTTACATACATACATACATACGCATACTCATGCGTACATACACAGATGTATATTCAAACCTATAGATATATCTATACGAGAGAACATACATGCATACATACATACGTACATACATACGCACACTCATACATATATACACAGATGTATGTTCAAACTTATAGATATATCTATACGAAAGAGCATACATGCATACACATACATATATG
>NW_026325032.1:0-213 GCF_001194135.2 Octopus bimaculoides
CCAAGTTAACTTTAGTATTTTCCATTATTGCTATTCCCAATTTGAATCACATCGTTTCCTGCTATATTTCCTCGCGATATTTATTTTGGTAAATGATGGATCTTTGATTTACCAACGGCTTGAAAACTGTTTCTGTCTGTATTAAATTATGTCAGGGACATTTCTGTCACATCACCGGTAGTATCATTGAGGCGAGAGAAAAATCATCAACGG
>NW_026325033.1:0-1186 GCF_001194135.2 Octopus bimaculoides
CCAGCATGACCGCAGTCAAATGACTGAAACAAGTAAAAGAGAGTATATATATGATGGGTTCTTTCCGTGTACGAAATCCACTCGCAAGGCATTGGTCACTTCTAGGCAATAGAAGAAGGCACTTGCCCAAGATGTCATAATGTGGAATGGAACCATATCATTGAAAAGCTGTTTTCAAACCACACAGCCATGTTTGCACATGTGGTGTTGACAAATCCCAATAATGATAAAACAGCAGTGTCTCTCACTCCTGGATGGGACCAGATGCAAGTTATCTTACGTGTGCATAATTTCCAGGTGTTTTAACACCAGATGCGTTGATCAGAATACATTCTCTTATGCCTAAAAGTGCAGCCTACCCATAGACCAGTAAAGCACATACCTGGTGTACGTCTGTTCAATATTGTTTATATCCCTTGAACTGCTATAATTTCTCTTGGCTTGATGAGTCTTCTACTCAAACATGGCATGAATTAGAAGCAGCTCAAAGGATATAAAACAGTATCGAAAGCACATACCAAAGTATGTATTTTGCTAGTCTGCGCTTCTAGGCTGCACTTCTAGGCATAAAAGAATATACTCTCATCAAAATGTGCCTGGTGTTAAAAACACCTAAAATTCATAGACAAGTGAGACAATACGCACCAGATCCAATTCATGATGCTATATATATATATATATGTATGTATGTATGTTTGTAACTTGCATTGAGTGTAAATTGAAACAATTGTAGGCAATGTTAATAAATAAATTAACTTATAACTATTAAATCTCTCCATTTTCTTACTTAATAATAATAATATATATATATTGTTGCACTTGGGGATGGTCATATTGCCAGTTTAGCCAATAAAAACACACGCACTGTATATTTGGTGTTAATTTGCTTCAGCTTTATATTACATTAATCTTAATCTTATTTCGGCCAGAGTTCTTTCGTCACACTTCTGTGACCTCATCAGTGGTCCTTTGTTTCCTTCCTTCCTTATGTGTGTCTCACCTTGCTAAATATCAGCCATTTTGTATTTTGTATTCCTATTGTATGTGTCTACGCATGCGTGTCTTTCAATGTGTCTGTGTCTTTTGTAAGTGCATGTGTGTATGGGGAGTGTCTGTATCACCTATATACTCTGTTAATACGTGTTCGTTTGTATTTGTTTTTATTTATTTATTTGTTCATGTGTGT
>NW_026325033.1:2983-7656 GCF_001194135.2 Octopus bimaculoides
TATATATATATATATATACACACACACACACAAACAGAGATAGATAGATAGATAGATAGATGGATGGATGGATGGATAGATAAATAGATAGATAGATAGATAGATAGATAGATAGATAGATAGATGGATGGATAGATACACAGACAGACAGACAGACAGATAGATAGATATCATCTTGAACTGGTTTCAGTTACCAAAGTTATATTAAAGCCTGTAAATGCACAATGGAATCAAACCCGTAATCACAAAGTTGTAATACAAACAGTGCAATGGGTCCACATAACCAACGAGTTATATATCATTGAAGTGCTGTGCAGATGAATTGAACCCACAATCAAGTAGTTGTAAAGTAAACTTTCTAACTACGGCTGCATGTAAATCCCAAACACCGAGCGGTCCATTATTTAAATGCACTGTTGCCCCTCTCTTGCAAGCACACAAATACTTGTTAGAACAGTTCTCAAAGAGAATTCGAAGTATTTCGTAAACACACAACCAGTCTTTCGTTGTTCTATATTGAATTTCTACTTCAAACGAGGTGTAATGGTGGTAGTCGTGGAGTGTTAATGGTTAAACAAACAAGAAGAGAGAAGGTGTAAGAATAAGGTTTAACCGTCTGTGAACTGGAAATCTGCGAAGCAGCTAAAATTTTTGTCGTTTGGCTAAAGGCGGCCTTCAAAATCACTCCACTTTTCGACCATCCTTTAAAAGAAGGGCACTATCTTATCCGGTATAACCACATAAGCGTACCCCACGACCGAATTTATTTCCTCATAACTTTCAGGAAAATGGGTATTTTTTGCTGAAATTTTCTACAAACACTTTCTAGATGGTGAAGATTACGGAATACATCGTATTTAATGTGAAAACAAATGGAGTGATCGATTTGATGAGGAAAACAATGCGGCACACTTGTGTGGTTACGCCTATTATCCAATTGTTTGTTTTAGCATATTTTCATTCATGTTATTTATTTATTTATGTTATTTATTTCGACATGGTAGTATGCGACTTGTCTGCTGTGTGCAAGCAGGTGGGAGCGTCTTTTGGTTGAAAAAGATCAGGCACGAGAGGTTAATGAGGTAATTTGCGTAGATAATAAATAAGAGGCTGAATAGAGGGGGGGAGAGAGAGAGAGAGAGAGTGTGTGTGTGGCAGACAGCGAATGAGTAAGAGATATAGAATGAAAGACAGAAAGAGAGAGAGTAAGAGAACGAGAGGAGGGGGATCAATTCAACACTAACAAAGACCGAAAATGTTATAGAAAACAGAAGTGATGGGGGAGAGTAGGAGGATAGAAGACACGTGGGGAGAGAGAAGAGGAAAGGGAAGAAAAATTTAACTATTACTACTACTATAACTACTACTACTACTATTATTATTATTATTACAATGTCCTGATGGGAATCGCCCCTGTGTGGTCTTTCGGCCTGTTAGAAATAGCAGTCAGATCTTCATAAAACTACGTCTACTGGCTGGAACAAAAACAAGGACACAGTGGACAGTGTAGGCACTCTTACGTTTGAATAAAATATATAACATTGTCACGGATGGAACGCCTTCGATATGGTCTTCTTTGCCAGGGCTGTAGTCGCTCAGCCTTGCTAGAAATAGCAGTTAAATCTCCATAAAAACTATATTAAATAAATAAAGACACAGTAGGGTATATTTTTATGATTGTAGATAATGTAGGCAGTCAAGTATGAATAAAATAGACAGGGTTGTCATGGCTGGAACGCCTTTGATACAGTCAGCTACTCCGGAGCTCTAGCCATTTGGCCTTGCTAGAAACAACAGTTAAATTTCTATAAAACCATATCAAACTAGATGTGAATATAATAGACAAGACAGGCACGGTTGGAAGGCCTCTGACACGATCTGCTTTGCCAGGAATAACCTAGAGCTAAAACAACTAGTGATGCCGTTTTTGTTAGATGTGATGAAATAAGGAGGATGAAGAATTCCACGAACCAGCAACCATAAAATAAACACGAACGAACACACAAGACGATGTAGTTCCAGCCACAGCGAAGAGATAGTCACAGATGGAGCGCCTTTTCATCATAGGGACTATGAGGGTCATGGTTGACATGGGGCTAAACAACAACAACAGACATCATGCCAAAAGTGAACAAGGAAGACAGACTCCACGCGGGTAGTCGACATGCTAGAAATAACAGCCAAAGTTTCCTTTAATTATGCCCCCAGTATGTTATGAAATAAAATGGTTGATGTAATTCTAGGTGTTGTAATGCCATGTCTGGATGTGAGAAATAGAATAAACGGCGTGATGGTCACATTTTGGTAAGTAAAACGTTTGGTTTGAAGCGAAGAAACATTGAATAATCTAGTTTTATGATGGAGATAGTGTAGAAAAAGGCATAATTGTCTTCGAATTGCTTTTTTATCGTATGTCTGTTTGCTCTACAAGGCTGACCTAGGGTTAAATAAACTAGGGACAATGACTAAGTCTGAATTCGTAACTCGAAATTGCTTGAAATAATCGACAAATTTCCCTCAAATTACTATGTTAATGAATAAAAAAAGAGAGGAACGGTAGTGTAAGTTCTAGTTGGATTTTTGGGGAGTGGCGGGAGATATATGAAAGGCCTCTCGAATAAGGATTTTCTGCTCCATCTAGGGCTGAATAACAATAAAGAATGAACATTTCTTCACATAGTTCTTTACAGAGTGTATAGAGAAAAGATAAAATGGTCATGTCTATAAGGTTTTTTAATATAGTTCTGGCGGATATGGTTCAAATAAGGAAGAAAAGGAGGCTGTAGGTGTTGTTGGAAACTGTTAGAAATAGCAGCCAATTCATCATATTACACACTAGACTCATGAAAAATAGAAAGAACTCATTGAATATACAATAAATAATAATAAAACGAGATGGTCGCGATTAGATTCCGTTTGGTTAGAGTTCTACTCGGTCAGAGACTGACTGGAGTGAATTAAAGAACTTAAAAGAACTTAACTAGACTAAAAAAAAACAACAGCGACGACGATGACGAAGGAAAATAAAATACAAACTGGAATCTATCAATAAATTAAGGAGAGCTTTAAAGACATGAGAAGAAAAAAATCGTGCGAAAATGCCACTTACCAATTCTTGCAGTAAATATCGTTGAAAGAGAAGCGATGCGCTTAGTTTAGGCTTTAATACAAGTAAGATAGAAATGGTAAAAACAAAAATAAGACTTATAATTTAGCAGAGGAATATATATCCTTTCTTTCCTTGTGTATCCAGTACGTGTGATTTTGTCCGTTATCATGATTTTTTCACATTCGTTCTTTCTTTTTGTTTTTGTTTTCATTTCGACTCCTGAGCACTGCTCACTTGCTTATCACTATAGAGCGCTGTATAAAGGAGACAAGCTATGTTTGAACACGCAAAAACACACTTTCTGCTTCATTATTTTCATGTCAAAATAAATATTTGCCATGGGAAATTATACATCATTTGAAAGTTCTGGATGTGAACTTTCTTCACATAGTTTTAATTAAAATCCGACAGTTACACTACTCAGGGTCCCTCACACATCCTGGTATTTCCACGCATTTTAAAAGTTTGTCTGTTTTTTGGGTTTTTTTTCTTTGTTGGACTGCTGAACGTTAACCCTCCTAGTTCAATGCGCTGGAGCACTATAATAGCTGTATCGAAAATCATTGTCATGATGAATAATGTTTTTGTTTTATTTCAATTTTTTTTTTTAATTGATGGGGGTAGGTCAGGTAATCGTTACGAAATATAAAAGTGAAAAGTTTATTGTTAATTTTCACTCAGAAAAGAACATAAGATAAAAATTAGTTTCTCGTGAATCATAAACTTTAAAGTTTATTTTTCCTAAAAAGCTAACCTCAGCATTTCCAAGACCTTGATGCGTAAAAACAAAAATGGAAAAATCCCTGCCAAACAGGAGAAAATCCTACTTATGTGGGAGCCCTAATCCGAAACTCTGCCATATTTGATAATCTATTAAAATTCTACTGAAATGCTGTCATGTCCCAAAATATCAGGATTTATTTAATTCTATACCTACAACAAATGTGCCAAAAACTGACGTCCCTGTGCTTTGTACTTTGGGATTTAACAATGTATGAAAACACCATGTGACATGTAACAGAATAGGCTTTATATAAATATTTTTAAAATTGCCAAAAAGCAGTTTTCTTTCGTAAAACCTGGGGGAGAAAAAAAACCCAAGTCACTATTAATATGTGTAATTTGAAGATGATTATCATCTCAATTTCAAAGATATGACATCAGCATCATTCAAGCAGTGTCATTCTTTTACAATCTTGTGTAAAAATATGTCTGGCCATAGCCTGGGCAAAGTTTAGAGAGCTCTTACCCCTGCTGGCGACAAAGGGACTCTCACTCAGAGTAAAAGGCAGACTGTATGACGCATGCGTACAAACAACCATGCTACATGGCAGTGAAACATGGGCTGTAACTGCTGAGGACATACGTAAGCTCGCAAGGAATGAAGCCAGTATGCTCCGTTGGATGTGTAATGTCAATGTGAATACCCGTCAGAGTGTAAGTATCTTGAGAGAAAAGCTGAACATTAGAAGCATCAGTTGTGGCGTGCAAGAGAGACGATTGCGCTGGTATGGACATGTGGTGAGAATGGAGGAGGATAGCTGCGTGAAAAAGTGCCACACCC
>NW_026325033.1:8653-10852 GCF_001194135.2 Octopus bimaculoides
TTTAAACTGACAGAATTTTATATTCATTACTTAATTATGATACCAAACTAAACACATGTGTACATCTTACATCAAAACTTTATTGAAAATTTTCAACATGTAATTTGTCTATATCACTGCAAATTTCAAATCTATCTTTAGCATCGCAAAACACATATTCTTTTGTACTCTAGGCACCAGGCCTGAAATTTTGGGGGAGAGGGGGCCAGTCAATTAGATCGACCCCAGTAAGCTGAAAGGACAAAAGGCAAAGTCAACCTCGGCGGAATTTGAACTCAGAACATAACGGCAGACAAAATACCGCTAAGTATTTCACCCGCCGTGCTAACCACTCTGCCAGCTCGCTGCCTTCTAGGACGTTGTATTGTTGAATTGAACAATGACAAATGAGACAGTTAACTTTTAGTCTTGGCAAAAAGTTGAGTGTTAAGGTCTAAGACATAAGAGAAGTCTGTAAACAACTGAATTTTAATGAATATCTCGGTTTATAATGAACGGCTTTGTTAACCTTGTATGAATTCACATATATATATATGTGTATGTATGTGTGTGTGTGTGTGTGTGTGTGTGAATATATATATATATATATATATATATATATGCTGGCATGGGTGGGATGTACATATATATATATACATGAATATATATATATATGTGTATATGTATATATATATTGTATATATGTATATACATATATGTATATATATATTGTATATATGTATATATGTATATACATATATGTATATATATTTATACATGTATATATGTATATATATATATATATATATATATGTGTGTGTGTATATAACTTTAAAAAAACAGAACAAGAACATGATGGACAACAATAAAAACTTATAGACAGATTGGCGATACAAAGATGGACAGGAAAGCCAGGATGGAACATTCGTGGCTTCCTATTCATCAGTCAAGCTTCCAATCATCTAAACTAAGGGCATTAAATTTTTGGAAGAAAGCGAGCAAATATGTGTGACAACACAGATACAAAAAGAAAAAAGACGACAAAACAGAGAAAATGTTGCAAGATTACAAATACAAGCAACAAAAATAACTTAATTAAAAGGAAAAGCTGGCAGAGTAGGATACAAACTGGTCACCTACATAGTTAATCAGGAATTCGGGAAGGTGTCATCCCTTCATGACTGGTGTAGCAGCATTATAGTATTAGATAAAAGTAATTATAGGTGCATGAAATTACTGGACCAGATCATGATGGTTATAGAAAGCATCAGAGCCCAATTGATTGGGAACAGAATGAAATGCAGGTCGGCTTTGTACTGGGGAGAAGCACTGGTGATGCTATTTTTAAAGTCAGACAAATGCAGAAGTATTTGGCTAAGAATAAACCATTGGTGGAGGCCTTCAACAGAGTATCCGACTGTGTGATATGGTGAGCTCTGAGGAAGCTAGGAGTAGACAATTCGCTTGTGAAAGCTGTACAGAGGTTCTGTTAGTAAGCTGAGAGTGAACCATGAGTATAGTAGTAAATTCTGTGTGTGAGTAGGTGTTCATCAGGGTTCGGTTCTCAATCCCCTCCGATTCATCATTGTCTTCCAGGCCATAACAGAGGAATTGAAGACCAGCTGCTTCTGGGAACTGCTATATGTTGATGATATTGCTCTCATAGCAGATTCTGTAATAGAACTAATATAAGAAGTTCCAGACATGGAACCAAACCTGGAATCAAAGGGCCTTAAGGTTAACTAAATAAAGATGAAGGTCTGAGCAAGCAGAAAAACAGACAAGACCCTATCCTCTTCATGTAAATAGACCTATTTCATATGTAGGAAAGGTGCTAGATGGAATTCCATATGGATGTAGTATGTCTTCCAGGCCATAATAGAGAAATTGAAGACCAGCTGCTTCTGGGAACTGCTATATGTTGATGATCTTGCTCTCACAGCACCTGTTTTCTCAGTTTCTTTCTTTTCCCCACCCCAAACCACTTCCATTTTCCATCACCTCTCCTTCCCTCCTACAGTCGCCACCAATCACCATCTGAGCCTTCTCTCATGCCCTCCTACATCCACTGCAACCCCAACCCTTGAACTTCTCCCATATTTCACTTTATCATTTTTCCACAGTCACCTCTCTCCTGTGCTCTCACCACCCAGTCCTAACCTCTGTACCACCCCCACTAGCTCTCACCACCCAGTCCTAACCTCTGTACCACCCCACTAG
>NW_026325034.1:0-214 GCF_001194135.2 Octopus bimaculoides
TATATACACACACACAATATGTTGAATCTACATATATTACCATAACTTTAAATCTAGTTATAATAGAAGAAAATAAATTGGAATTTTGAAATCAGCACGCTAGGAATGACCCAAAAAACATTTATTTCAAATAAAAATGAATGTTTAATGCAGACCAGTGTTATCAATTCAGTTTTTAGAGACAACTTTATTTGTCACAATAGAGGGGGATATT
>NW_026325035.1:0-296 GCF_001194135.2 Octopus bimaculoides
AGATAGATAGATAGATAGATAGATAGATAGATAGATAGATGATGGATGGACAGATAAATAGATAAATGGATGGATAGGTAGACAGATTTGGAAAGAGAGATGGGTAGATAGTCGCAGGGATAGTACGATAAATAACTAAGTATATAGGTAAAAAGATAGATAGACAGCTTGGTAAGTTGATGAACAGTGAAGAAACTGTCCTATCAGTTATCGTCTGATGAGAAATGATAATGGCGAAGAACGGGAAAGGTTTTTTTTTTACTTGAATTATGCGTTATATATATATATATATATAT
>NW_026325035.1:896-2300 GCF_001194135.2 Octopus bimaculoides
AATTCAAGAATAGGATAAAATCTTTATAAGTATTTATCAAGTAGTTAGCGTGAAAAAACCTCATAAGAGAAAAATCCATCATTTATTCCCTATAAATATATTTATTTATATAAGGGCATTACTATACATAAATGCCCTTATATAAATATAAATATATATATATATATTTGTTTTGCAAGATTTTTGATATGAAATCGTGTGTTGAAACAGATGTTGTTGTATTTGGGGATGGTCATATTGCCAGTTTAGCCAATAAAAACACACACACTGTATATTTGTACACAGTGCGTGCGTTTTTATTGGATAAACTAGCAATATGACCATCCCCAAATACAACAACACATATATATATATATACTAAAAATGAGGAAGGCCGGTTTATGGGATTACCTTAGGTTTCCCGCCCATAAAGGGTTTAACTTTATGGTGTATCGTCAGTTCCCAAAAGCCTGTTGGCCCACGACCTCTTTAAAATATGGAGGGGCACTATTCCATGATGGTAAGATCAGCAAAAAGTATTCCATCTGGTGAGAGGTAAATATCATTTAATATACACAGTACGTGTTTTTATGTGCTACTAATAGTTTCTTGTGCTGAGAACATGCCAAATGATGAATTACAACGTGTAACATCTCCACACAGTCATCAGGCAGAAACTACATAGCATAACGAACGAAGAATTGAATGAAAGAAGAAACGCGGAAAGACGAGACGGGAGCATATAGAAAACACGGAAGGTTAAAAAACGGAAAACGGAAAAGTAATCAGAAATAAGTAAAAAGGTACACGCACACGCACGCACGCACACACACACACACACACACACACACACACACACACACACACACACACACACACACACACACACACACTATCGTTATTCTTATATAAGCATCTTGTTGATAGTGACAACTCGAAACGTTGTGTTAACAACAAACAAGTTGAGGACAAATATCCGTCAAATGCAAAGGGGAAGGAACTCGTAAGAAATCTAGGTTATGGTTTGGATTCTTGGTCAGAAATCTAGGAAGATATACGCTACACATTTATTTCAATTAAAGAGACAGTCATGAAACATTCCTGTAAAAACAGTTGTTAAATACAAACATAACAGGCGAGATATAGTTTCAGGATATGAAAAATGAAAAGATTATGTAGAATAACGGAGATTAGCTGCCCACGCGCAGATGTAAAAAACTTCCTTCATATTAGTGAAACGGTGAATATACAGGGTGTCCACAAAGTCTGGGTACATGGGGATTAACACATACTTTAAGAAATTATTATTTCTTGTATTTAATTGCTTATGTTATGATTTTATTTACTCCATGTACCCAGACTTTGTGGACACCCTGTATATGGACATCCGCTTTGAAATCTATAACTTTACTCAGATTATCAACA
>NW_026325035.1:3088-3674 GCF_001194135.2 Octopus bimaculoides
AAAAAACCCCAGAGAAAAACATTTACTCAAGATTACGTGCAGTGGGATTGAACTGGGGACCTTCTGATTACGAAACGAACTTCTCAGGTATTCAGCCATGCTGCGTCTATGCACGCACACGCACACACACACACACACACACACACACACACACACACACACACACACACACATCTTTCTGCATGCGTACACAAATTCACACACGCACAGAGCACAAACACACTGGCACACGTATACATTCACACATGCATACTCATATATTCACACGAATACCCATACATGTATAGACACTCACACACATTCACACATACATGTGAAGTACAAACACAGGGGTATACATACGTACCTAGAAACACACATCATCATCATCATCAACACATATACAGACACATACACACATTGCAAAACATACTCATACACACACACATGCACACAGAAACGCAAGCATAATTATACAATCATATTCACACATACATACAGACACGCTCACACACGTACATACAAACACACACACACACATATACAAATACATTTATGCATGTATCTATCTACCTCTCTCTCTCTCTCTCTCTCTCTCTATATATAT
>NW_026325035.1:4791-5464 GCF_001194135.2 Octopus bimaculoides
AAGAAATGACAGACGTACAATGGTGTCTCGCAGCGTGGAAGAGAGAAAGAGCAACGCGGAGTTTCAGGAATCGCAACGGAGTGGTTTGACGTTGGGGGCAGTGGCAATGTTGAACCGTACGAAGCGGTATCGAAGTGGCATGAAGTGTTATGATGGGGTAAATGGAGTGGCGTGGAGTGTTGTGGAGTCGTGCAGCGTGGATTGGTAAATGTGGAAGGGACAATGGCGTGAAGATAACTATCGAAGTAGACGTGGCTGTGTGGTACGAAGCTTGCTTCCCAGCCTCATGGTTCAGGGTTCAGTCCCATTGCGTGGCATCTTGGTCAAATGTCTTTTACTATGGCCTCGGGTCGACCAAAGCTTTTGTGGGTGGATCTGGTAGACGGAGAAACCAACCTGTTGTGGGTGTGTGCCTGATGAAAATTATTAGTAGCACTTGAAGACTTTAAATAAATAATATATATCTTTGACCTATTTCAGTCATTAGACTGCGGCCACGCTGGGGCACCCGCCTTGAATTTTTAGTCGAATGAATCGACCCCTGTACTTATTTTTAAAACCTGGTACTTATTCTAGTGGTGTCTTTTGCCAAATCGCTAAGTTACAAGCACCGTAAACACATCAACACCGGTTGTCAAGTAGTAATGGGACACACCCACACACACACACACAT
>NW_026325036.1:0-773 GCF_001194135.2 Octopus bimaculoides
GTGTGGATATCTTTGTGGCTAGTTAACAAAGTTCTGCTTGTAAACATCTTTCCACAAACTTCACAGTTATACAGCTTTGCGACTGAGTGAATTGACTGATGCTGAATAAAATCTTTTCTTGTGAGTAATTCCCCATGTGAATCACATGAATGCGATTTCTCCTCTGTATTTTCCTCGGTATGATGAGTAGGGAAATCAATAGTTTCTGCATTTTTTTCCATATCTTTCAATCTTCTTTTTCTACCTTTAACAAAGTGTGGTATTATTCTTGCTGTTAAAGAATTTCAAATAGATTTATTAGGATTGAATCTAATAATCAATAGCCAATGACCAAAAGATTGCTAAAATCGCCCCACTTAAAGAAATATATCCAGTATACCAGACATATCTTCAAAGTTTAATCTGTACATAGAATATTTCAATAAATAACAGTAATAATTTTTGCACAATCTCAATTGCAAGAAAGCTTTTCTCATCCATTAAATCAAGTGTTGCCAAAATGGTCTGAACTCAGCTCGATTAAGTTATTTTTTAGCCCTAAAAGGTTAATCCTTGTCAGTGAAATACTTTTATTTCAATGTCATCAGATAACCTGAAATAGAAATGCAACATCATACATTAGGGACAATGAAGTGTTAGCATAAAGATTATTGGAATAACTAGAAACAGCCAAAACATATATGCAAAAGGAAAAGACACAATGAAGTGAATCTTGACATGAAGACACTGAGATGACTACAGGTCACTATAGTTTGGTCTAAAAACATTCTAAA
>NW_026325037.1:0-228 GCF_001194135.2 Octopus bimaculoides
TATATATATATATATATATATATACATACATGCATATATGTGTGTGTGAAAGCGTATGTGTGTACATATTTAACATGTGTGTGTAAATACATATATACACACGCACATATATATATACATACGTATGTATATATATAAACAATATATGAGTATATGCATATATATGTACGGATATGCTCATATTGTTTGTATCACACGATCGAACGCACGCGTTATCTTTACACAGTA
>NW_026325038.1:0-405 GCF_001194135.2 Octopus bimaculoides
GCTCAGTTACAATTTTTTTCAGGTCGAGTAGCTTATCCCATTCGAAAGGTCCCTGAATAAGGGCTGTTTAGGGATGCTGAACAAAACACTCATGTTTCCAAAGGTGAATTATCCAAACTCCAGAGAATTCCTCTCAACACATGGCTATGATGCTCCCCTAGTTCTGCTCGCAAGCAGAGATGCACATATCGTCAGCCACCAAGGGAATGCTCAAATGGTTAAGGTCAAATAATCGACAAGCAAATCTACGGTATTGAACAGAATATTTGCTGTAGCGCATCTTTTATGCCAAGCCAAAACAATGTACATGATAACACTTCCAATCAGTTAAGATCAGAAGCCATGAGACCTACTACCTGGTACTGCACCAGAGCATTTATTATTATTATTATTATTATTATTATT
>NW_026325039.1:0-208 GCF_001194135.2 Octopus bimaculoides
AAAAAAATGAAAGAAAAATATAATAGAGATAAATTAGAAATATAAATAGATAGGTAACAGTATGATAGAATTGGAGAAACGTCGACGAGAGAGAAAGAGTGGTAAAGAGATAAAGACAGAGACAGAGAGAGAAATAACTAGTAGTCAATAGACTATAGCGGTTGATTTGTTTCCAGTGATCAAATGTGTTGGCAGACTCCCTCCATGG
>NW_026325040.1:0-340 GCF_001194135.2 Octopus bimaculoides
AACAGCAAATAAATGTGGAAGACGACACAAAGGACATGCACACGAAATAAGCGAAAATAAGACAAAAAATGGCGATTTCAAGAGCTGCAACGAAATCCGTAGCACTAAGAAAAAAACAAAAACAAAAACAAATTGTTCCAACTAGTTGCAGACACTGAAAGCAGCATCAACAGCAACACCAACAACATCACAAGCAGCAGGAAGCACAACAGCAACAGTATTAGCAGAAATAATAAAACAACAAAAAAGACAATGTGCGTGTATATGTATATATATATATATGTATATGAGTATGTATATGTATGTATATATGTATGTATGTATGTATGTATATATATAT
>NW_026325041.1:0-162 GCF_001194135.2 Octopus bimaculoides
ACATATACATGCATACTGATACACACACACACATATACATACATATATGTGCATATACACATACATACATACACATGTGCACCTGTATATACAAATGTATACATATATATACACATATATCCACACACACACCCATATATACATATACATACACACATATAT
>NW_026325041.1:231-385 GCF_001194135.2 Octopus bimaculoides
TGTGTGCGTGTCCCCATATACACACATGTATCCATCTACATATACACACACGTATAAATAGAAATATATCCATGCACATACACATACATGCACATACATATACGTACATGAATACATACGCACACACACGTATGCACATACATACATACATACA
>NW_026325041.1:395-515 GCF_001194135.2 Octopus bimaculoides
ATACATACACATATATACATATATACATATATATATACATATATATATATGTGTACATATAAAAGAAAACTAACTCAAGTGTTTTATATATACATACATACACACACCCACATACATACA
>NW_026325042.1:0-603 GCF_001194135.2 Octopus bimaculoides
TATATATATGAATAATAACAATAAATGGAGCAAAACGCATACAAATAAAATTCCTTTAATTCCTACACATGTTTCAAAATATATGTGTGCTTTCCTCCAAAGAAGTAAGAGCTGCTGGAATTCCACATGTATTCATCTTCAGGGAATCAACATATAAAAGCAAGACAAATGCGAAATGATGAGGTAACTTGCGAGCTAAGATGTTACATGGCCAAGTAAGTGACCGTTAGAAGTAAGAACGCTTGTTTACATAGAGATATAAAGGGAGTAATATTGTTACATGGGCCAGTAAGTGACCGTTTGGAGTAAGAACGCTTGTTTACATAGAGTTATAAAGGGAGGGGGCTGTAAACGTAATGCTAAAGGTTTAAATTAAATGATTGAAATAGGGGGAGCAGGGCAAAATAGATCACAGTAAAGTAAACTAAAAATCGTAAGCTAATTGCTAAGTCAAAAATGGAGGAAGGGAGAGAACTAAGAGAGTTCATCAAATATAAATCATTTTCTACTAAAGGAAAAAAACTAATTACATACTTTATATGAAGTGAAGAAAGTAATTTTTGCTACCTATGGTAACTATTAACATATTTACATTGTCAAAGG
>NW_026325043.1:0-938 GCF_001194135.2 Octopus bimaculoides
TTATGCGTGCATATATGTGTGTATATGAACTCCGTACATATACATTATGTGCGTGTGTACATACTTCCACGCACATAGACGCACGCACACATAAATACATAAATATATGTATATATGTGTGTATCTACAAGTATATGTATGTATGTATGTACATATATATATATATATATATATACGTGGTGGGGTGCATATGCATATATTTATATTTATATATATATTTACTCATAGATAGATAGATAGATAGATAGATAGATAGATAGATAGATAGATAGATAGCTGTCCCTGCCTTTTTTTTCTGTCTTCCATCAGTGAAGCTATCCACTCGTGTCTTCTTTTATTCCTGTGTAGTGTGAGGTTATATTGTAAAATTAATTATTTCAGACTGAAGTATTTCTTCCTTCTATTGGCGACATAGATGCAAAATGCTACCAATAAAACCTCCATCCATACTGAAGGCAACTTTATAATCCATGCAATTTTGCCTTGCTGTCTCCGTACTAAAATTCTGGTTAAAATCATAGGAAAACATGACATTCTAATGGTTCTCCCCTTAATAAAATGAATCGAAGCTGTAGAGAGCAGAGCTGTGCAAGCATAATGAGATCAAGCAATGTTAGCTGTCGCATATTGCATGGAATAATAATGAAGAGATTTTAGTAGTGAAACGACACACCTCATCTACTGCATTTTAAAGTCACTGTTTTTCTTGATTGGATCGCTCTTTCGCATTTGGACAGCCGTGGCTTTTTGATATGCATAGGCACAAACTTACGCGCGCGCGCACACACACACACACGTACAAACACACGTACATAGATACACACACATACCCACAAACACAAACATACATGCACACAAATATGTATGTGTAGACATGTAAGCAAGCGTTTATGTACACGTATATATGTATATATATAAATTGTATATATATATATATA
>NW_026325044.1:0-603 GCF_001194135.2 Octopus bimaculoides
ATATATGTATATATATATATATATATATGTATATATGTATGTATATACATTCATATATATACACTATGTATCGCTCTCTTTATCTATGTACCTGTTTACCTGTGTATCAATCTAGTTATCCACCTTTCCATCCTAAACACTCAAACTTCCAACCGATATCTCTCCCTTCCTCCCTCCCTCCTTACCTCCCTATTTCATCCTACTTTCACTTTCAATGAAACACGACCGAATTTCCATAGTCCACGCCTCCACCCTCCGACTCATTGACCGCATACATCAACTACCCCTTTCTCATTTCCAGCTTCATAACTACAACTACTGCAACAACAACAACAAGAACAACAGCAAAACAAAAGAAACTTATTGGGGAAAAGTGAGAGAAAATAGAGAAGCTCTCAGACTTGATGCCGATGGAAGAACTATCGCTGGAAGCGATATCTCGATAGAATCACTACATACATATACACAGGCACATACAATTATATACATACATACATACATATATACATACAGAGCTATGCATAAATTCACATGCATATGCACTCTCATAAACGCTTCTACGCATATATACACACACACACAGACACACACACACACACACAC
>NW_026325045.1:0-277 GCF_001194135.2 Octopus bimaculoides
TCATTTTTGTCGTAAATTAATGAATAAACAGTTAATAGCTTTTAAAGTTTACAAATTTGGGGTAAATTTAGCCCATCAGAACTCACTGACATGTTGATGCCTGTTTCCATAGTAACAAGGCAAGGTATAGTTTGCTTAAAAACCCAAGCACGCGTATTGTTTTTATTCGTCAATTTTCTTTGACAAATACCTATTTTCTGAACGTTTGTACCACTTTGTCTTTGTCGCTTTCACGTGTGTGTGTGTGTGTGTGTGTGTGTGTGTGTGTGTGTGTGTG
>NW_026325045.1:318-514 GCF_001194135.2 Octopus bimaculoides
GAGAGAGAGAGAGAGAGAGAGAGAGAGAGAAACTAACAGATATTTTTGGTTGCTGTTCTGTCACTACCTCTTTCATTATTCTGAACTGTGTGTTTTCCTGGACCATTTCATATCTCTGCGAGTTTATGTGATGCAGGAGATACGAAAATAGTAATTTGCTTAACAAACTCATAGAGTGTATCACAAACTTTCATTT
>NW_026325046.1:0-215 GCF_001194135.2 Octopus bimaculoides
TTTATGTATGTATGTACTTGTAAAAGGAAGCGACTGTGTAAATGTACAGGCACACATATTACAAACGTATATGAGTATATAAATAATACATGTAAACAGTTATGAAAAATTAAGATTGATTATTAACTAGGAAGATATCTATCTATCTATCTATCTATCGATCTCTCTGTCTGTCTATCTGTGCTTGTGTGTGTGTGTGTGTGTGTGTGTGTGTG
>NW_026325047.1:0-794 GCF_001194135.2 Octopus bimaculoides
TCTCTCTCTCTCTCTCTCTCTCTCTCTCTCTCTCTCTCTCTCTGAATATTATTACTTAATAACAAATACAGATCGATAAAATGTAGTCGACTGAAATAGTAACCGGGATCGATACGGTCGACTAAATGTGTAAAGGCAGTACGAAGTCAACTGACTGGATGCACCAAAACAAATAGCATGACCTAATGTTCACGGTAATTGACCTATGACAGTTTAAATGTGAAACCGGTGAACTGATGAAAAAAAAGAGAAAAAGTACCTCTGCACAAGTGGTTTTCTTTTCTGTGTTTGAAGCTCCTCATTTCGCCAGAGTTGAATTTAACAAAGCAGCTAGCACATAAACATTGCACTTTAGACTCTTACTGATAAATCATTATGCAGAAGACTACGTTCGAAACAGGCTGCCAATATCTTCTGTTATATAACACTTTAACATATTGTTTTACTTAGGTGCAATGCTCTGTTTACATAGTGGATTCGGAAACGTTCATGTTTTACCCAAAATAAAATCGAAGTTGATTGTTCAATTCTTAGCATCAAAACTGTCATCGCTACTGAAATTTAGTCAGATGACCTGATATTCCAAAGTAGCATTTTATTCAAAATATTACTTTTTAATTCAAGAAGTGGATCTAGTTCAAAACGGGGGCGCCAGTATTTTCTTAACGAAACACTTTGAAACTTGGGACACTGGTAGAATGTGTCATATAAAACATCTTTTTCTCTTAGTCTTCTTCTGAAAATTTATTATATTGCAACATATTTCATGTTAAAGTTGTCGTATTTCTGTAATT
>NW_026325048.1:0-769 GCF_001194135.2 Octopus bimaculoides
TATATATATATATATATATATATATATATATATTTATATACACACATATGGCCACATGTGTATGTATGCATAAATGTACATATATATTTATATGTGCATTTGTTTGTGTATGTATATATGTGTGCACATGTATGTGTGTACATATATATTATTGATGTGTGTGTGTGTTTGTCCTTGTGTATGAATATATTCATCATATGTATGTGAACGTGTTATGTGTATACACACACATACAGAAAGACACTCACCAAAAATTTGCCATGTCAGTCTACGATAAAATTCCCACAGAAAATAACACAGACAACTCAACGGAATGATTGCTGCCTGACATCTACATACAGTTGCATTATGTGTGTGTGTTTGTGCATATGTGTGTGTGTGCATAAGTGATGTATCATATGTGAATATATGTATGTCAGTGTGTGTGATATACTAGTGTATGTTTATGTGCATATCTGATGTAATATGTATGTATCTATGTGTATCTGTGTGCGATATAACATATCTATGTATACATGAGTATGCATATATGCATACGTTTGTAATATAATGCATTTATGCATTTATGTCACTGTGTGTATATGTAGATGTGTGTGGGTGTATGTGTGCACATGTGTCTACATGTATATGCATGTGGATATGTTTTCATTATAATTGGCCAATATATGTGTACAGTATATATGAAAGTCATTTAACATATGCATGTGTGTATGTGGGTTATGCAACATGTGTATATGTGTGTGTGTGTGTGTGAGAGAGAGAGAGAGAG
>NW_026325049.1:0-357 GCF_001194135.2 Octopus bimaculoides
GGGGGGGGAGTATTTCAGTCTGCAGGCAAACCTTATGACAGACCAGCTTTGCATTCTGAGGAGAGCCTTGTACTCAGAGTTGCTTAATGGCTCAGAAGCCCAGGTAGGCTTCTGCTCCAACTTTATGTTCATGTGTATTGTTGTGTTTCCAAGTTCATTCCCACTCTGCTACATGAACAATAATAGAACAGTTCTCTGCTATAATCCTGAAAATTGAATTTGGGAAATGGAATCTGGTATGTCTGTATGTATGCATATGTACATGCAAAAATGTGTGTGCGTGTGTGTACAGTGAGAGAGAGTAGAGAGACACAGATAGATAGATAGATAGATAGATAGATAGATACATACATACAT
>NW_026325050.1:0-320 GCF_001194135.2 Octopus bimaculoides
TATATATATTTATGCACACACTCATATACTTGTAAACAAGATATATACACGATATGGTATGTTTCGTGACAGAGCATTTAAACATATATATATGTACCTACATACATACACACATACTTATTGCTCACATATTCTCTATGTATAAACACATGCATTTGCTTTATCTTTCTCTCTTTCTCTCTCTGTATATATGTATAGACACACACACATTTATGTATGTATATATATTTATATATACATACATACATAAATATATATATATATATATATAAATATACACGCACACAACACACATATATAAATAAATAAATATATATATA
>NW_026325051.1:0-465 GCF_001194135.2 Octopus bimaculoides
CTCGAGTATAGTCCGCCCTTGAGTATAATACGCAGCGGATTTTTAGGGGGCTGTACCTCTGAAACACCTAAATCTTGTGTATAATACGCACCCCTTCTCTAACTTGAGTCAAGGAGGTCTATATAACGTCCTTGGTTTGTAAACATATATACGGTAACGTCCTTTATTATTATTGTATATATAACATAATGCAAACGTCTAGCTTTTTTGTGCACTTGTTTGCAAAAAATAAAGAAATAACAGTAATAACGTCATTGAAGAATAAATATTAAGTAAATTGCCTTTACATATTTATCACATAGAAAATTTTGCTTAGAAAATATTTTTCATTTTTAACCTCGTATATAGTACGCACTAGGGATTTTGTGGTGCTCTTAACATAGTTCTCAATGAGATTCAGCGTGACACAGAGTGTAACAAGGCTGGTCCTTTGAAATACAGGTACTACTCATTTTTGCCAGCTGA
>NW_026325052.1:0-525 GCF_001194135.2 Octopus bimaculoides
CCAAAGAAGGGAAGACGGAGAAAGAAAATCGCCAACGATACACACGCGATGACATATTGAAATGACCGGAAGGGAATGGGTGGATGCATATCTATGTATCTATTCGACTGTATATGCTTCCAAGCCATACTCGCTTTGTAAGGGCCAGTTGCTTGTAATTTGTATTACTGAAAATCCCAGACACGACAATTTCATAGACTATAATTTATAACGATAACGTGTGCTTAATAGCATATTTCTGTTGAAATGGAGATTTTTTTTAACTACTTACTTTTTATATAATATATATAATATATTTATATAATATTTCACATCTTCTAGGATTTTAAACAAGCCACCAATATGTAGAGCACCAAAGATTACAGCCATTTGATATCAGAATGTAATGGGTTAAAAAAAAACAGTAAAGAAGTTGTATATTTACGAATACATATATATATAAATATATAATAATAATAATAAATATATATATATATATGTATATATATATATAAATTCATAAGAGTGGTACAACAAGGCACCGAT
>NW_026325054.1:0-485 GCF_001194135.2 Octopus bimaculoides
CCCCCATACTTACAGAGAAAATTGATTAAAACAACCTGCGTGCGTGCGTGCATGTATGTGAGTGTTTGTCACTGAAGCTATTCATACATATAGACATAATAAATAAATAAACTTGATAAATTTCATTTATCTCTCTGTCTCTTTCTTTCTTTCTCTCTCTTTCTTTCTTTCTCTCTCTTTCTTTCTTTCTCTCTCTTTCTTTCTTTCTCTCTCTTTCTTTCTCTCTCTCTCTCTTTCTTTCTTTCTTTCTTTCTCTCTCTCTCTTTCTTTCTCTCTATTTCTTTCTTTCTCTCTCTTTCTTTCTTTCTCTCTCTTTCTTTCTCTCTCTCTCTTTCTTTCTCTCTCTTTCTTTCTTTCTCTCTCTCTCTCATATACACATACACCATCAACATTACTGTCTCTGTCGCGCACACCCCATCAAACATGCACACTCACACACACACAGACATACGCATGCACATCAATTCTCCCCTCTCACCACAACT
>NW_026325055.1:0-217 GCF_001194135.2 Octopus bimaculoides
ATCTTTCTTTTTTTTTTAAGCCTGGTACGTATTCCACCGGATCTCTTTTGCTGAATCGCTAAGTTACGGGGACGTAAACACACCAGCACTCGTTGTCAAGCGGTAGCGGTGGGACAAACACAAACACATATACATACGCACATACATACATACATACATACATACACAAACACACACACATACACATATACAAGCAGACATACATACATTCATACAT
>NW_026325055.1:347-476 GCF_001194135.2 Octopus bimaculoides
ACATACATACATACATACATACATACATACATACATACGGGATATGTAACGAACTGCCTCAACAAAAACCTGGGAAAATTTGGGTTCTCAAAACCTGAAAGAAAAAGGCTGATTAGAAGACTACAGATT
>NW_026325056.1:0-358 GCF_001194135.2 Octopus bimaculoides
ACCCTCGACGTCGTAAGCGACGGAGTGCCAACAACAACAACAACAATTTTGGACTCCCATCGAGATATTACTGAGGAATTATTTCTCCTGAGAAATTACGATGCTTCAAGAAAATCGTTAAATAATGGGAAGGGTTTGTACTTAATATTTAAATACTTCAGTTCACAAATATAATTTTAATATTGATTCCTTCAGTTCTTTAACGATGAAGACAAATTACTGCTCTTTGTTTTCTATCATTATTAGAAACATCAATGAAGAATGCAACTTTCTTGGTCTTATTAAGTCAGTGTTGTTTTAATAACTTTTATTAACTATATTTATCAACCTTTAAAATAACTCATTCAATATAAAAAAA
>NW_026325057.1:0-447 GCF_001194135.2 Octopus bimaculoides
ATGCACACTCATACACAGACACGCACACGGAGGTGTTATGCGCATGTGTGTGCGCGTGCTCGTGTATGTTAGTGCATAAATGGAAAGGAAAGATAGAGAAATCTTCAAATTCGTGAAACAGTGAAATGTCATATGGCTTAAGGTGAAATTCACAAAAATTTTTAAAAGACGGACACACATATACGAACATACATGAATACATACACATACCCGTACACGCATACACACATCCACATACCCGTATACACACATCCACACATCCACGCACACGTCCACATATACACGCTCCTCACAATCCTGTATATATATATATATATTGAGTACAAATATACCTATGTACACATATAAGTATATAGATGTACATAAACGTAACATCATGCTTCAATATGCAAATTTATATAGACACATATATATGCATATACATACATGCATACATACATATCTATC
>NW_026325058.1:0-426 GCF_001194135.2 Octopus bimaculoides
TAAGCAAGCTACTTACCACACAGCCACTCCTACGCCTATACATATATATACATATAAACATACAACTAATGAAATAAGCTTACAAAGCATAAATCAGGGATTTGATTTCATACATTTGACTTTGCTCCAGCATGGCCACAGTCAAATGTATGAAACAAGTAAAAGGAAAAGAATATATATATATATATATATATGCATATATATATATATATGCCGGGCTTCCTTTTGTTTCCGTCTACCAAATCCACTTACGAGGCTTTGGTCGGCCCGAGGCTAAAGTAGAAGACACTTGCCCAAGGTGCCATGCATTGGGACTGAACCTGCGACCGTGTGGTTGAGAAGCAAGCTTCTTACCACTCCGGCCACCATATATATATATATGTTGTCTGTAGTTCATTGTTCTAACGTCCTGTACCCTGATATGCA
>NW_026325059.1:0-334 GCF_001194135.2 Octopus bimaculoides
GTATGTATGTATGTATGTATGTAGGTATGTATGAATGTATGTATGTATGTGTGTGTGTATTTTGCCGATTTTGTTAGTGATTACATTCAATGCGTTTGTATCATCTGTCATATACATATATATATAGCAAAATATCTTCTATCATTGCTCCAAGTTGCACTGACAGTGTATTTCAGAGTTCAGTATCTTGACCACGTATGTATAGCTATTCTCATGGTATGATACAATCAACGATATTTAAAGAGGCTGTCAATTGTGCCATTGGTCCGACCAATAACACCGGAAATATAAGAACCGAAAGAATGAATATAAGAACCGAAAGAATGAATATAAG
>NW_026325060.1:0-204 GCF_001194135.2 Octopus bimaculoides
AACCGGGAAACCGGGCCCATGAGCCTGGCTAGGCTTTGAAAGGGCGACGTGTTTATCGTCTGTTTGTTCAGCGTGACTGCTGTCCAATAACTAGAACAAGCAAGGAGATAGAAGATACTACTTCGGCCAGAAGGTGACTCTACATGCTTTGGCCAAGTTAATCTATAAAACTTTGTAAAAAGTACTAAAGACAAACCCAGAAAA
>NW_026325061.1:0-358 GCF_001194135.2 Octopus bimaculoides
TATATATAGTATCAGTGATAAAAACGACTGAAAGGAATAAAAAATTAGTGAAGACAAAAAAAGCATAATTGAAATGTCAAAGATATTTACGGAAGTGTCAAAATTTAAGAATCGAAAAAAATTGATTCCACAGTAATTTATGACATAAAGACAAAGGATGATTTTTGAAATATGAAAAATAATGTTAGGAATATAGCTGAAGTTGTTCCTCATTATAGAAAAAAACATTGCACTACTTCCTAAAGACTGTGGAATCAACAATAGATAGTATCAAACAAAAAACTTTGACAGGGGAATGTTTGTGTTTCACATATACATATATATATATATTTATATATACATATGTGTGTGTATATAT
>NW_026325062.1:0-450 GCF_001194135.2 Octopus bimaculoides
TATATATATATATATATATATATACACACACACACATATATATAAATTATTTCTATTTAGAGTTGAAATTTAAAATGAGTCATGACAAAAGGTTTGATTCATTCAAATGAAATGCACAAACACATAAAAAATTAGAATAATTGATAGACTTATAGTTGAATTATAGTGAAGTGTAGAACAGCTTTTCAAATTTTAGGGTGAAGTTAGAGATGTAAGAAATGCAACAGAGGAGAGAGAGAGAGAGGCGAGAGAGGAGAGAGAGAGAGAGGAGAGAAAGAGAGAGAGAGAGAGGAGGGAGAGAGAGGAGAGAAAGAGAGAGAGAGAGAGAGAAAAGTAGGTATAGAGAAACGGAGTGAGAGGATAGAAAAAATCAAGGTTCATTAGCACAGAGAAATATATATCTTTATATATATATATATATAAGCAATGTTAATTCTCTAAATGAAGTAT
>NW_026325063.1:0-677 GCF_001194135.2 Octopus bimaculoides
CCCAAATTTCTTTCATTGGCCTCAATTGTGACTGTTATGCTTTTATCAGTTCCGACATCTGTCAAGATGTTTTCTGAAGGAGGAGGCTCTCCTGTTCAGATGTTCTTTGATGCGGACGTGTAACGGTCTTGTTGTGCTACCTACATAGAACTTGTTGCATTTGTTACATTGTATTCTATACACAACAAATACCCGTTGGCATAAATCTGTGTCACGGATGGGACAGTTTGTTAGTGTGCATTGATTGTTGTCCCTTGTTCGTTTCTTTGTGAGGTGTCCTCTCAGAGAGGGACCGGAGTGGGTTAGTTGTATGTCTAGCCCTTCTCTTCTTATGGCTCTTCGGATGACTGTAGTTATCCTCTCGCTAAAATGGGGTATTTTAAGGAAGCATGTGTTCCTGGGTTTTCTATGTGTTCGGCATGTTGGTCGTCTTGGATGCTTAAGCCGATTTACAATGGATCTAGGATACCCGTTGGTTTTCAATATATCTAGGAAGCATATCCTATATACGCCAGAAATGAACTTGCACGCATCCAAGGCAAATGCAGCAGAACGGAGGACGAGGTGACCCACACTACACGCTTCCTACTCTGTGTACCATTCTAAACTTTTTATTCTTTATATATATATATATGTTTGTGCGGGTATCTATCTATATATGTATGTGTATATATATA
>NW_026325063.1:1322-2134 GCF_001194135.2 Octopus bimaculoides
GAGAGAGTGGGAGGGGAGGTCAATGGTAAGAGAGATATCTAGGAAGTCAACCGAAGTATTAGAGATGGTAGAGGTAAATTGGAGAGAAGGGTGAAAGTTAGAAAGAAAAGAAATGAAGAGGGAGGTGGTGCTTATACAGTCGTCTATGTAACAGCCATATAGCTCTGGAGTCGGTCCGGAGAATTAGCGAAATAGGGACCATTCTCGTTCCCATAGCGATGCCAGATAGTGTTGGTAGATCTCCCTGGCCAACGTAAAGTAGTTGATGGTGAGGACGAGCTCTGCCAGATGGAAAAGGGTGGAGGTGCTGGGTGTGGAGTCAGGGCGATGGTCAAAGTAGTATTGGAAGGCTAAGAGACCATCGTTGTTGGGAATCACCATGTATAGGGATTTGATGTCCATGGTGAAGAGGAGGTGTGAGGGGCCAGGAGGGAAGGAGAAGGAATTGAAAAGACGAAGGGCGTGATTGGTGTCATGTATATGGGATGGGAGGACAACAACTAAAGGGGACAAGATGTGATCGAGGTATTTTGAAATGAGTTCTATGGAGCAATTGCTGGTGGAGACAGTGGGGTGGCCATGGTTGTTGGGTTTATGTATTTTGGGAAGGAAATAGATGGAGGTACGGGGTGTTCAGACGATGAGGTTCGTGGTGGTGGGGGAGGGCATAGAGGAGCAATCATGACGCCGTGTAGACGTGTGGAAAAACGTGCATAGTTTGATGTGGTGCAGGAACTGGCTAACGTCAGTGCGGGTCACAAATTTGTTCGATTGTAAAAATATCGGCAATCTGTACTGAAGAAAAATAGACA
>NW_026325064.1:0-217 GCF_001194135.2 Octopus bimaculoides
GGCAAGTGTCTTCTACTATAGCCTCAGGCTGACCAAAGCCTTGTGAGTGATTTTGCAACATCTTCCTTGTTCCTCTGATACCTCTCCTACTCGTCATCACTTAGTTAAGCATTTTGAGCTTTTCATGTGCAATAAAACATTTCAGATGCAATAAAACATTCTTAAATAGAGAAGAGGTAATTGAAACATTCAGACAGTTTATCACAGCAAAAGATGA
>NW_026325065.1:0-806 GCF_001194135.2 Octopus bimaculoides
ATATTTATATATATATATACATATATATTGCATATATATATTGTATATTGTATTGGTATATTTCTTGATATCCGTGTCTAATATGTATGTGTTTGTGTGTCTGTGTATGTATATAAATTCTTTATATCAAGTGAACATATATAATATATACTTATATATCTATCATATTGTATATGTGTACATACACACACACATACATACACACACACATACACACACACACACACACACACACACACACACACACACACACACATATATCTATATATATATCTATATATATATACATACATACATACATTCATACATACAGACGTGTGTATGTATGTATATTGTTATAACAAACGAACAAATATGAAGTTATTACAATATAAAATATATATTAAAAATATCGTTATTTGCATCTGAAGTGATGATTCTCGTCCCGGGCCATAGCGACACCTAGGAGGGGTCGGAATGAGGCAGGTGTCAACATTGGGCTCCAGGTATTCTGAGTGTTTACTGGGGTCCTGATTTCTTTAAGAAATAAACTGTCTAAACCAGGTCCAAGAGTTTTATATTTTAATCACATTTTTCATAGATATCTTGGTTGGTTTCAAATAGGGTCCGGCGTGGCTGTGTGGTAAGAAGTTTGCTTCCCAGCCACATGGCTTCGGGTTCAGTTCCTCTGCGTGGCACAGGCATATGTCTTCTATAATAGCCTCGGGCCTACGAAAGCCTTGTGTGTGGATTTGATAGACGGAAACGGAAAGAAGCTCATCGTATATGTGTACATACATACATGTGTGTGTGTGTAGGTGTATATA
>NW_026325066.1:0-260 GCF_001194135.2 Octopus bimaculoides
GACTTTTGGCCAACTCTGTACTTACAGAGCAGTTGACTAGCACAGACGTTAAGAACAGATTGGAATATTTACTCAAGTTCTCTGATGCCTGAGTTCAAACACTGCTGAGATGTCAACATTATCTTTCATCCTATCAGGGTCAATAAAGTACCAGTGCTATGTACCTCACTCTCTCTCTCTCCAGTTGACACAGCCTGGAGGCTGAGAGGAAGCCTGCGTCTCATTGTGTTTAACAAAAGCGAAAATAGAAATTGTAAAAA
>NW_026325067.1:0-546 GCF_001194135.2 Octopus bimaculoides
CAGGAGAGAGATCATATCATTGTGCTGTCTGTGGTAACTCATTCTCTCTAAGTAATACTTTAAAGAAACACATACGTATTCATACAGGTGAGAAGCCATATGATTGTGGGATCTGTGGTAAATCTTTCTCTCAAAGTTTCAATTTATCTACTCACAAACGTATTCATACAGGAGAGACACCCTATCACTGTGATATCTGTGGTAGATCATTCTCTCAGAATAGTAACTTAACATGACACAAACATATTCATACAGGAGAAAAAGGAAAAATGTAGTTTCTATAGTCTTTTGTTTGCTGTATTTGTTTAATATTCCTCTGTTTTATGCAATGGAAATTATGACTAAAGTATTTCCAAAAAATTTAGTTTCTTTGTTTTGTTTTTGCAATATTTTTCTCCCTCTCCTTTCTTGACCATTCATGCAGATTCCTTTAAATTGATGTAAGAACCTCTACACCAAATCTCTTCATAACAACCCTATACATTATTCTTTCTTGAGTGTTGCATCTTGTAATTACAATGTATTTATTGTTTACTAGCAGAAATA
>NW_026325067.1:1751-2536 GCF_001194135.2 Octopus bimaculoides
ACAGACAGACAGACAGACACACATTCTCATTTTTATATATATAGATTGTCTTGTAAATGCTTCGCTCATTAAATATTTTATATAATAACATAAGTTACTAGTTTATTTTATATTCAAGAATATTGTAAAGTTGTCAAATATATACATAAACAATGACATGAAATACAACACAAGAAAGCGTAAAGGAAGAACATGAGGCATATGTATAGTTTAGTGCCCCACACCAGACTGATTCCTTGTTAGTTTCTGAATAATGGTTTCTTTAAATTAAACTTTACAGAGATAGGTTTTGAAGTGTCGAAATTATAAAGATTTTCAGAAAATTGAGAAACAACATTTTGGAGGAGATTTCTGACTATCCATTGTCAACTCTGTTCCACTTTGATAAACTTATCCAATTCTTCAACATGTCAGGTTAAATTCAGTTCATTCTAGAAAATTCTCTGATAGCCACTTTGGAGACATGTTGCAGAAGTATGACAAACACTTCTACAGGTATAGCCTTCTGGCAGTATCCTTCTTAAGAAAGGTTTCTCCACAGCCTCCAGCGGGTTCACGTAGCCATCTAAATGGGACCTCACTCCATATTTAGTATTGTTGGGTGGCATGACACACAAGCCAGATTGGCTACATTATAACCAGAGTGCAGGATAGGCAGACACTAGTGTGAATGCAAAGTCTTTCCCTGGCAAAGAATGGTCTTTACAACATAGGTTAGCAGTTAGTGACTTGAGACTGAGAGCAAGAAAGAAATTCCAACCAATCTGGAACAGTAAGTCTTGGAA
>NW_026325067.1:2546-2648 GCF_001194135.2 Octopus bimaculoides
CTTGGAAGCTCATGGATCCTGCAGACTGAGATGTACTTTGATGAAAAGAAGGAGAGAGTGGACAACTGGAAGTCCTGATGAGACAACCCATGTAGAGCTGCA
>NW_026325067.1:3067-3188 GCF_001194135.2 Octopus bimaculoides
ATATTCAACAGGTTGAGGACCAAACATATGAAGTATTCTAATTTGCAGAAATTGACGTTTGGGATGTGTATGGAGATAGATAATGACAAACTTGCATTCAGTGATTCTAAAAAGAAAGAGG
>NW_026325067.1:3401-3504 GCF_001194135.2 Octopus bimaculoides
ATTTGATCCTGCATTCCAGATCAGGAAGTAAAACTGTAGCCTGAATGTTTCTGTAGACTTTTCCTCACTTTTTTTATCTGGCTCTGCACTCTGCCAACTTCCT
>NW_026325068.1:0-263 GCF_001194135.2 Octopus bimaculoides
AGTAGCCCGCGCTCTTAACCACTACGCCATATGCTCATGGGCAATTATGGAATGAATTTTAGGGCTTATAAATCTAATATTTTCATATCCTTCCTAATACCAGTTCCTATATGCTATTCATATCTGCAAAAAAGAAAAAAAAAAGCAGCCGCACATATGCTAGGACACAACAACCTCCTAAGCAGACCGATGAAAACACTTCATGAAGGCTGGATGGTATATCAGCCGAAACGTTGTATTAACAACAAACAAGATGAGGACAA
>NW_026325069.1:0-245 GCF_001194135.2 Octopus bimaculoides
ATATATATATATATATAAATACACACGCACACGAATATATATATATATACACCATACATATTCACATATACATAAACACACACATATACATGTATACATATCTATATATATATATATATATACATACACACACACATATCTATACATGCATATGCATATATAAATATATAGCAGATATGTACTTATATGCATATGCATACACTTACATATGTATATATACTACACACACACACACACACACACAC
>NW_026325070.1:0-201 GCF_001194135.2 Octopus bimaculoides
GTGTGTGTGTGTATGTCAGAATGAGTGTGTATTTGTACATATCTACCTACCTACCTACCTACCTACATGTATATATATATGTATATATGTATTATATGAATATATGTATATGTGTGTGTATATATATATGTACATACATACACACATATACATTATATATATATATATATATATACATACACACACATATATATATATATA
>NW_026325071.1:0-528 GCF_001194135.2 Octopus bimaculoides
TGAACCCAGAGCCATGTGGTTGGTAAGCAAACTACTTACCACACAGCCACACTTGCGCCATATATGTATATACACATATGTATATATGTATGTATTTATGTTCATATATATATGCAGTGGAACAACATATACGCAAAATCTTTCGAAGTCACATGCAAAAATGATTAGCAAAGAATACGTCGGAATACAATTATCAAAACAGAAGAAAAAGCCTTGAAAAATGTTATATATTTTATAAATTCATAATAGCCTGCAAGCACATTATAGTTTAATGTGTTTAACATGTACAAATTTACAACTGAAAGACATAGCAATTAATAAGAATAAAGACATTAGAGCAGAAAATCTATTGTTACGTTGGGAAAACCTGTCATTTGAAGATTATAATGTAATTTCAAGATGGTATATTCAGATTATCCAAACTGGCATTAAGAAGGCTAATACAGACAATATATAAATATGCAGATACATACACACATACACGCACATAATGCATATATATATATATATATATATATATATATATAT
>NW_026325072.1:0-599 GCF_001194135.2 Octopus bimaculoides
CTAAGGAAAATAGTCTAATAATGGGGCATATAAGCCCTTGACAGAAAAAGTAGTCTTTCCTGTACGTGTGGGACTCGAACCCACATCCCTTTGTTAACACGACTTGCACCAAAATATATATATCTAATATGCTCCTCCTCTTGAAATACAAAAATTAATTCTATGATCTTTCAAGTATAAATTGTATTACTTTTGAGAATTTGTCTGAAGAAATGCACATGGTTTACATTAATTAATATGTAATATTAGGGCGGCAAGCTGGCAGAATCGTTAGCACGCTGGGCGAAGTGCTTAGCGGTATTTCGTCTGTGTGACACCGGTTGAAATGCTTAGCGGTGTAGCGACTCCGTGAGATTGGATTGTTACTAGTTATTTGAGTGCGTCTGTATAGTAAGTGCAAGTTTCCATTGATTGTTTTTGTGTGTTCTTGTCATAACTATTGTGTGATAGTCTTCGTTTGAAAACTATCGTGTGTTTCCCCTATGGGGGAAACAGTAATTGCTGGCAAGATGCCGAATAATGTATCTTCGTTTGGCGAAGAGGAGTCAACCGGAGAAAAAAATATAGAAAATTTATTGTTTGGAGAAGTTTCGGATTCT
>NW_026325073.1:0-361 GCF_001194135.2 Octopus bimaculoides
GTTCCGTTGATCGGATCAACTGGAACCCACGTCGTCGTAACCGACGGAGTACCATATCTCGTCGTTCCTTACTCCAAACCAGTTTTGGTTTTATAACCTCTCGTCTGCTACGAAGACAGAAAAAAGTAAAGACCAAAGGACGAATGGTTAAATGGAACTTGAAATATGGCTTTTAATAAGTCAACGAGATATAAATTATTATTTTTCGTCTGTTGTTGTTCTTGTATTCTTTATTTTTATTCTTTTCGGTATTGATTCCGTCTGAAATTTATATTTTTTGTGTACTATAGACATTAGTTAATGTACAAGACAAACCATTCAGCTCTAACATACACACATTCACACGTGACACACACACACA
>NW_026325074.1:0-236 GCF_001194135.2 Octopus bimaculoides
TGTTCCGTTTTTTAAATTTATATATACATATAGCGGCGTGCGTACACCTTTTGCTCAGCTTGTAAGTATATATCTATTCTCCTCGTCTCAAGGTTTTTGGTTCCAGACCTTTTAATGTCTAGCTACTGACCACACAAGACACAGCTAGTTCCAGCGACACGGTCAGACGACAACACCCGTGCAACAGCAACACGCTCAGGTTTCAACATAGCACTGTTCGTGAATTACTTCCCCAT
>NW_026325075.1:0-253 GCF_001194135.2 Octopus bimaculoides
GAAATATAAAGGGGTCCGCAAGTCAAAAAGTTTGAAAACCCCTGGGTTAAGTGATGATAATAGAGGCTTCCTCATTGATTTATGAACTAAGTCTACATGGAAGTGTGCATAAGACATAGTAGTAAATGGTAGGAATACAGCAGATCTATAATGATTAAAAAAGAAAGAAACAGGTAGAGCTTGTTTGAATGTTCAAAGCGAATTTATAAGAGTAAATTCTCTCCCACCTTCCTCGTCTGACTGCGGTGGCCAA
>NW_026325076.1:0-379 GCF_001194135.2 Octopus bimaculoides
GGTGTTAATCTAAAAAGTTACCGCGACTTTTTCTTGTGACTTTATTACCGGCCACCTTCAAATTATATTCTGCTCACTAAAAAAAGTGAGGGAGGGGCACAACAAATTATCTTTATGTCGGGAGGAAAAGATGAGAGCATCACGACCAGCAGAAATCATGACTGTTACCATGGCGAATTTAAACAATAAACAGGAACATGGTGGAGTAGAAGGCGAGGTACATTGATACGTAAATAAAAAGATAACAAGATGAGGTAAATACAGAGAACGATTAATATACACCAATACATGGTACATAGTGAGATCAATAGATAAAATTGATATCATCCAAAATTGTTCGGAGTGGCTGTGTGGTACGTAGCTTGCTTACCAACCACAT
>NW_026325077.1:0-2419 GCF_001194135.2 Octopus bimaculoides
TATGACTTACGACACATGATTTACAACATACATCGATATAATTGCGACTGATGAAATCTATAACATACAGATACATACATACATAAATACACACACACACACACACACACACACACACATATGTATAAGTGTATGTGTGTGTGTGTGTGAGTATAAATAAATGTATGTATGCCATTTACATACGATTTACAAATGCTATACATATTAGCCCAAATAACAATGAGACTAATAATAATAATAATAATAATGATAATAATGATAATAATGATAATAATAGACAGCAGTTCTGTGCTAGAACACGGGTCGTAATTCAAACGTCTCATACAAACACACAATCGCGTATCACATACATTTGTGACACATGTCATAGTTGAGTCATAGAACATGCTAGCAACAATGATTAAAAACCCTAATAATTTATGTATATATACATAAACATATGTGTGTGTGTACGCATGTATACACACACACACACATGCATATATATATATATATATATATATATATATATATATGTATGTATATATATATATATATATGTATGTATATATATATGTATATGTATGTATGACATATATCATTTAAAATAAAGCGCCGTTGTGATGTGGAAACAGCGTCTTAATTTAGAATCTTTGTCAAAGAGATATTCCTTGTACACGTTTATGCCGTTGGCTAGTCACCTCACTAACCCATAGATAATTTGGTCATTGTGTGCTGGTGAATGGCGCATTTCTGCACCGTGAATAACATTAAGAATAATGATGAACGATGTCGATGATGAAGATAATAATAATAATAATAATAATAATAATAATAATAGAAGTAATAATGATAAATAATGAAAATAACAAAAATAATAAAAATATTGATGAAATTATTATTATTATAATTATTATTAATAATAATAATAATAATATTAATAATAATAATAATAATAATAATAATAATCGTTTCTACAATAAGCACAAGGATTGAAGTTCTTTGAAGAGTATGCTGCCAGTTGATTACATGGAGCCCAGTCTTTGACTGGTATTTATTTTATCGATCCCGAAAGGACGAAAAGCAAAGTCGACCTCGCTGGAATTTCAACTTAGATAATAAAGACGGACGAAATGCTACAAAGCATTTTGTCCGGAATGCTAACGATTCTGCTACCTCGCCACCTTATATCGTATGCATGATGAAACAAAAGTGAATAGAAGTACCTAAGTACACGAGGTACATGAGGTACATAAGACATACAGCATCAGAAAAATAAAGCATAAAGTATAAAATAACATTAAATAAAAAATGATGTTGAGGATACAGTTCTTCTGGTAGAGGAAGACCCATATCTAGGTCCACAAGAATAACCCCAGTATCGAAGGTCTCTCTGGTCCCCAAAGACAAATGCTCCCTCGATTTCTTGTTCCCTTAGCTTGATATGATCCAATAAACTCTTCCCGGGACAGCGCCTCCCTCGCCTACCCTGCAATCTCTTTCGCTATTGCCATTAGACAAAGGAAACCTGTTATTTGTACCCGGTTAAAGAAGGATGGTGGGGCATCTTTTATCCAGTAAATTCTCCCAGAGAGATTTACGCAGACTCCACTTTGAAAACATAAGGACACAGGAAATGTATCAAGTCCAACAGAAAACGGTGTTTCCTAGGGCTAAATAACAGTAGCATTCTTCCCTTTTATGGGACTGTCACATTACGTTGACAACATGCTAGCACTTTAGTTTTATAGAAACTTCTTTCAAAATTCCTATTTTGTTTTTCAAACAGTCCCCTGTGGAGATTGAATTACGTAAAATGTTAGAGAAAGGAACCAAGCTGCTTCTTGCAACACAGACCAACGCAGACATCCAAAGCAAAACTTCTTAAGGAGCCCTTAAAATAATATTGTACATACATACATACATACGTGCGTACATACATACATACATACGTGCATACATACATACATACATACATACATACATACATACATACATACGTGCATACATACATACATACGTGCATACATACATACATACATACGTGCATACGAATATACAAATTACACTGGCTCCCTCCTCCAAAATTTCAGGCCTAGTGCTTAATGTAGAAAAGATGAGACACTCTCCTCTTTGGCCAAGGCCTCATCAACTTTTTCAGGTTCCACTTGAAAAGGAAGATGAGAGTAGAGAGGGAAGTGCTGTCTCATAGCAAATTCGTTGAAAGATGGGTGACTGTTGGAAGAATGGCCAGTATAAACGGACCAATTCTGAGAATACACCTGTAGGAGGAAAAAAAAGGTAATGTAAAAGGAGAAAGGGCTCTATACCCCTTTCTTATTTTTTCTGACCAGGCTCCCATGGTTTTATGGGTTTTTCCACGTGTAACCTTTCCTTTTTCGAAGCGCCTCCCCCTCCGGGGGTTTCTACTTATTTATTT
>NW_026325077.1:6053-6498 GCF_001194135.2 Octopus bimaculoides
TATATATATATATATATATATATATATATATATATATATATAAAAGTATGTATTATGCATATAGTGGACTCTGCGTGTACAAACATATTTCCATGTTATTTCTACACACGTACATATATGCACATGCTCGCACACATATACACACATATATACACATATACATAATTCGTATATCATGTTGTATTTAGAGACGAACATATACAAGAAGCATACGAACATTTTCCTAACTTCAGAGCGATGAAACTCTGTACAGCTGTATAATCTAGGCTTATAATATTATTAATAACATACATATTAAACTTTACACATATTAACGGGTATTCAGTGCTACATTGCAAAAATGGCATCATACACATATACACACATGTACATATATATATATATATATATGCATATATATATATATATATATATATATATATATATATATATATATATATATATA
>NW_026325077.1:9596-10041 GCF_001194135.2 Octopus bimaculoides
TATTATTATTATTATTATTAATATTATATATTCAGATAGTCACATATATATTCATGTTTTACGTTTATAGACACAATTCCAAACAAACACACATACATACATACATACATACATACATACATACATATATATATATATATATATATACACAAACATAATTGCAAACGCACAAGTATCTATATATATATATGCATATATATAGATATATAGATGCACACACTCTCTCACACACACACACACACACACACACACACACACACACACATATATACATATATATATATATATATATGCATATATATAGATATATAGATGCATATATATAAATATATGCCCATATATATATATATCACACACACACACCCAAGTATACATGCACACATACACAAATACATAATGCAGGAGAGAGGATGAGGAAATATAGCAATTTCAATAATGTTCAGAT
>NW_026325078.1:0-233 GCF_001194135.2 Octopus bimaculoides
CTCATCACTGCCCCCAACCAAAACATCATTATCTACTACATCATCATGAAATCCATCATGACGTTAATCTACTTTTCATCTCTCCATCATTTAATTCTTTAGATAATAAATTTCTTCAATAAATGTTCTTATCTCAATGTTATGTTCCAGACTTTTGTACAAGAATGAAATTGCGAAAATCAGAGCAGAAACCTTCCGAAATCTTTCCAGTTTAATAATACTGTAAGTTGAAT
>NW_026325079.1:0-337 GCF_001194135.2 Octopus bimaculoides
TAAAACAGCGTGTTTAACGTGTAAATTAACAATTGTAATAAACACCTTTTACAAATATGCGTTATCGACTGCACAGAGGAAATGCATCCCGTTACGTAATTGAGGTATAAAAGTCTTTGTATTGCACACAGTAAGCCATGTTTCCTTAAGCCTACGAACAATTTATATTGATAACGTATATAGTAATCAATAATACATACGAATGTTCAGCTATTCATATCAGTATGTAAATGTATAGATCCTTATATATCCTCTTTCACTCACCTCTCTTGGTTACAGTTACGGCCTATGTATGTACGTATGTATGTACGTATGTATGTATGTATGTATGTACGTA
>NW_026325080.1:0-690 GCF_001194135.2 Octopus bimaculoides
CCGACGGGCTTGTCCCAGGTGTGTGCAAGGCGACGAATCCGTTCGGCACGCATTTGTCGATTGAATGAAGGCCACTAACTGCTGACATCACTGTAACGAATGAGTGGATGATGTTCCACTGTGGATGACACATGGAAAAGCCATATTTGTCTTGATGGATGTGTCAAAGGATAATGAAGTATCAAAATATCAACCAATATCATATTAACCACACATGTAAAAACTGCTGACATGAGTAATAACTGACAAAGTGTACACATTTTTGGATTATGAAAGATTGTTACCATATGAGCAGAAGGGTTGTAAACGAATGTCAAGTAGGACAAAAGATCAGATATTTATAAAGGAACTGCAGAAGAATGTTAACGGCAATAGGAGTGGCCTGTCTAGATTACCTAAAGCCCTATGAAATGATGCCTCTCAGATGATTAGGGAAATCTAAGACTGTTGAAATGATGTATGACATCCTGGAAACCGGAATTAATATTTGCAGGAAAGTCATTGTGTAGAGTGAAGATCAGAAAATCTCTCACCATTCTTGTTTGTGTTGGTATTAAAACATATGTCGATGGTTTTGAGAGATCTTATAGCAGGATATGATTTGGGAAATGTAGTGGAAGCGGTTTACGGCCTGCGATACATGGATTATTAAATACTTTAAATGGAAAATAAAGATCAAATTAGCCCATT
>NW_026325081.1:0-540 GCF_001194135.2 Octopus bimaculoides
ATATATGTATGTGTATACATACACATACAGAAATAAATTTATATATAATATCTATCTATCAATGTGTATGTGCGTGATTATAGATATAAGAATAAATGGATTGATGGCCAAATTGACTGATTGATAGATAGATATCTTAATATTGATAGAAACTTCTACTTAAAAAAAATAACATTGTTTATAAATATTTAATTTTATAGTTAATAACTTGTGACAAACTGTATCAAGAGGGTTTAATTGAATAAAATATGCCCATCGTTGTTCCTCTTTATCATTTAATTAATATTTAAATCTCCATAGAATTAAATAATTCTATTTGAGTTACAGATGGATATCTAAACTCACAATGCATAATCTTATCACTATGCAGTTAATTAACAATGTTCTAATGAATTACTGAGGTATTGAAAGTATTTTAGCAGCCAAAAGTTCCTTTCATTAAATGGAGAATCAGAGATAGACAAACAGGAAAAAGGAGACACAGTGACAATCATATCAGTTTGTGTACACACACACACACACACACACACGCGCACACAC
>NW_026325083.1:0-204 GCF_001194135.2 Octopus bimaculoides
CAAATGATAGAGACGAAAAATGGAATATACGAGAAACTTTATTGCTCACAACGATCGTTTCGACCATGTCGTGGTTTTGTGGTAAGAAGCTTGCTTCCCAACTACATGATACCAACCGAACACATCGACACAAGTTGCCATGCGGAGGACAAACACACATACACTAACACACGCACATACATACATACATACATACATACATAC
>NW_026325084.1:0-304 GCF_001194135.2 Octopus bimaculoides
AATGATAAAGAAGGGAGCTGAGAAGTATATTAAGCAACTCCCTGATAACTTCAATCTCCATGAACTAGAAAAGATAACCTTGATGGGCACAGCCCATATACTATTGAAGGCACTCTCCATCTAAAATGGAATAAATGTGGAGATAAATTTTAGCATGCATAACATGTTAAAATAGTGCCCTTGCTACTATTGGCCTCTGGAGGACACGCGGTACTAAGGCAGCTGAAATAAAGTTATAATGAAAGGAAACCATAAGTAATTATGATAATAATAATAATAATAATAATAATAATAATAATAATAA
>NW_026325085.1:0-289 GCF_001194135.2 Octopus bimaculoides
AATAAAAACGCTTATATATACTTACATGTGTATATATATACAGATACATACATATCTATATACATACATACATACACATATATATACATACATATATATAGACATATATACATACATATATATAGACATACACATATATATTTATATAGTTATATATTTATATATATACATACAGATATATACATATATCTATATCTATATACATACTTATATATACATATACACACATACGTGTATGTGTGTGTGCGTTGTATGCACCTGTGTGTGTGTGCGTGTGTGTGTGTGTGTG
>NW_026325086.1:0-640 GCF_001194135.2 Octopus bimaculoides
GATGATGATGATGATGATGCCGATAATGATGATGAGGATGATAAAGAGAGATGGGGGAGACAGAAGGGTGAAGGGGTGGAGGAGGGAAGAAAATGGTGATGATGATGATGATGAGGATGATGATGCCGATAATGATGATGGTGAGGATGATGATGCCGATAATGATGATGATGATGATGACGACGACGACGGGGATGACAACGACTACGACGACATCGACGATCATGCTGACAGTGTTGATAATGAGGAGGAGAAGGATCGTGCCGAGGATGCTGTGTTGAAAAAGATGATGATGCTGGTGATGCTTGTGGTAGTGGTGACGGCGGTGCTGGCTCAGACAGAAAAGGGGGCACAGCGAAATATGTCGGCAGCGTAAAGGGAAAGAAAGACAGGGTTACCCCACCGCGCCCTATCACGCGTCTTACCTCCATCGACGACACTACATCGTCCAGCCATAAACCACACCTCCTCTTCCACAAATACCACCCCCTCCACGAACAATACATCAACAGCTGAGCCCTGTGTATAATTACACTTGCCAAAAACCCCCGTTTTAATAGGAATCTGTCCTTCCTACTATTCTCAGCGTGTGTATGTGTGCGTATGTATGTATGTATGTATGTATGTATGTATGTATGTA
>NW_026325087.1:0-1793 GCF_001194135.2 Octopus bimaculoides
CACCATGTATAGACTTTATTTTGTATTTAGTTTACCAGATTTTTAATGTGGATTCGAGTGTTGAAACAAATTTTGTTGTGCCTACAGAGAGTCATGACACACACGCACACACACATACACGCAAGCACACACACATACAAACGCATACACGCACACATACACACGAAAGCAAAGACTGAAGACTTTAGTGTATTTTTAATTCCATGTTACAACACCCTGACCACTTGGCTATGCGTCCACACTACATGCTTACAAACAGTCAGACACAAGGACACACATTCACACACACACATACAAAGCATATACACAAACACATACACGCACTGGCGCTCGCGCGCGCACACTCACGCGTGCTCATATATACACCAATACTCACAAGCGGATTACAGAACAATTTATTAAACAAAGTCTGTGTTAGAAATTTATTTACTCAAGTTGCTGAGCAGTGAGATTGAACAGATGATTCGTTGATTACCAAGAAGATTTCTTAAATACTGGCAGCCCTTATGTAAAAAAAATTCGATGTAAAACAAATTTTGTGTCCCTTAGAACAAGTACAACTGTCAATGGACATGGGATATTTTTTGTAGTATATATTTTTTCTACTCTAGGCACAAGGCCCGGTATTTTGGGAGAGGGAGCAGTCGATTAAATCTACCTCAGTACGCAACTGGTACTTAATTTATCGACCCCGAAATGATTAAAGGCAAGGTCGACCTCGGCGGCATTTGAACTCAGAATGTATAGACAGATGAAATACCGCCATACATTTCGCCCGGCGTGCTAACGTTTCTTATTTCTTTATTGCACACAAGGGGGATAAACACAGAGGAAACAAACAAGGACATACAAAGGGATAAAGTCGATTACATCGGCCTCAGTACGCAACTAGTATTTAATTTATCAACCCCGAAAGGATGAAAGGCAAAGTCGACCTCGGCGGAATTTGAACTCAAAACGTAACACCAGACGAAATACCACTATACATTTCGCCTGGCGTGCTAACGTTTCTTTCAGCACACCGCTCTTGTGTAGTATATATTATATTATTGTCAGGCTTCCATCTGGCAGAATCGTTAGTATGCTGGGGAAAATGCTCAGAGCCATTCATCCATCTTCACTTTCAGAGTTCAAATTTCGCCGATGTCGAATCTGCCTTTCATTCGTTCGGAGTCAATAAAATGAGTACCAGTTTGATACAGGGGTTGATGTATTGGACTTAACTTGCATCCAAAATTTCTGGCCTTGTGCCAAGTTTTGAAACCAGTATATATTTTATTAAGTTGTGCTGTTGGCTAAAGTAACGATGTCAAACTACAGCAATCCTAACGTTTGATCGTTTCATGCTTTAACAATGTATTCCATTGAATAAATTAATTTACTTAATAACTTCTCTTTACAGGTCACACAAAACTCCAAAGGAAATACTAAGATTAACAGCTATGTTCTTGCTGCCAACGTTCCTAACATTTCAATAAGCAACCTTGATGAACCAGTTAAAATATCCTTCAATTTGATAAACCAGGTAATAGCTGTGTATTTATTATTGCTGCTTTTGCTGTTTATGTTCATGTCATCCGTAACCCAGTCAACCTATGATGAAACGCATTCCATTCCTGACCACCACGTCGTTTTGTACTTAATTAAATATTTCGCGAACTAGTCCATCCAATGTATTTTTCTTCCAATGTTATGAGGATGCAGTGTAAATTATGAGAAAAGACATAGATTTATAAACAAGATGAAATGGTCAGTTAAACTAGGTCACAGCATCTGATATGGACTTCACAATG
>NW_026325088.1:0-121 GCF_001194135.2 Octopus bimaculoides
TATATATATATATATATATACATACATGTATACATATGTATATATATATTTGTGTGTGTATGCATATATGTAAGTATCCATATAAATATATAAATGCACACACACACACACACACACACAC
>NW_026325088.1:131-233 GCF_001194135.2 Octopus bimaculoides
TATATATACATATTTAGACAAATAATAGATAGATACATACATATATATATACACAGATAGACAGACAGTTAGATAGATAGATAGATAGATAGATAGATAGAT
>NW_026325089.1:0-227 GCF_001194135.2 Octopus bimaculoides
AGAAGAACAAGAAGAACAAGAACAAGAACAAGAACAAGAACAAGAACAAGGAGAACAAGAAGAACAAGAAGAAGAAAAAGAAGATGAATACTACTACTACTACTACTACTACTACTAATAATAATAATAATAATAATAATACTAATAATAATAATAATAATAACAATAATAATACTTAAAAAATTAGGAAACAAACGAACCAAAAAATTATCGCCCCATAACCTGCT
>NW_026325090.1:0-359 GCF_001194135.2 Octopus bimaculoides
CTGATTAAGATTGGAACTACGAGCTTAAACAGCACCCACCCTACCTCCCCATTCAGAAAGACAAACACAACTTCAACTAAAATGTAAGACTAACTTTACCTAACCCTATTCTTATACCACCATATGCATTACTATATCCACTAACTGTTTCTCCTGCATCTCTCACACCATGAACTCTAACATACTCCTCAACATTCTGAAGAGATCTGCCAAACCATTTGGCACATCGAAACGTTCGTAAATGACTCATTATGTAATCTCCACATAATTAAATCAATGGCTAACTAGCCCAGTTGATTTGCTTCTTCCTGTGTTTGTTTCTCCATTCTCCACATTACTATATGTATATATATATATAT
>NW_026325091.1:0-113 GCF_001194135.2 Octopus bimaculoides
TACATACATATATATATATACATACATATATATACATACATAAACATATATATATATACATACATAAACATATACATATATATACATATATATATATGCATACATACATGTAT
>NW_026325092.1:0-589 GCF_001194135.2 Octopus bimaculoides
GCACGTAAAAGTACCCACTACACTCTCAGAGTAGTTGATGTTAAGAAGGGAATCCAGCTGTAGAAACTGATTGGAGCCTGGTGCAGCCATCCGGTTCACCAGTCCTCAGTCAAATCGTCCAACCCATGCTAGCATGGAAAGCGGACGTTCAACGATGATGATGATGATGATGATAACATATATATATATATATACATATATATATCGAACCCCCACCATCTTCCAATGACAGGCCCACCAGACTGCATGGGTTCGATCTATTTATGCAGATGAGTACCCACCACTGAAGATGAGAACAAATAGCTCGAAATCGTACAGTCTGGTGAGCCTGTCACTGGTAGATGGTAAGGGTTCGGTCCCCTGCTTGAAAAATATATCGGGTGCAGATTGTATCGACTAAACAGCTGGAGGAGGCGTCTTACTGGGGTTAAAATGCTAGTAACTACGGTTCCTACGGAACAGCCATTTTGAAGTGGCGATAAACATTACTTATCTCTTTCTCTATCTCTCCCTCTCTCTCCCTCTCTCTCTCCCTCTCTCCCTCTCTCTCTCTGTCTATCTATCTATCTATCTATCTATCTATCTATCT
>NW_026325093.1:0-1625 GCF_001194135.2 Octopus bimaculoides
TTATTATTATTATTATTATTATTATTATTATTATTATTATTATAGTATAGGTTACTGTATCTAGTGGTAATACAGACTAAATTTTTCAAAACCATGATTAATTTTAATCTCTGCTCAATATCCCATTGGTGGTATGCGCATATTAGACGCATGAAGACTTTTTTTGTACGTTTTTGAGGAAAACTGCATCCACTAGCTATCTCGAATGTTTTGTTGAATGTTGTGTTTTTCACAGCAAGTTATTAAAGCCCTAAGATGCCACCCAAACGCCCCCATACCTTCTATGGCTTCTGGCAGCGAACCTAAGCGTCAGAAAAATGTTATGACGTTCCATGAGAAGGTACAACTGCTGGATATGCTTCAGAGAGATAAAAGTTATGCTGCAGCAGGTCGCTGTTATGATGTCAACGTAAGCTCTATACGCTACATAAAGAAAAATGAGGTAGCGATCATGTCTATCGTAGCTATAAGTTTCTGTGAAAGTGCCAAAAAGTAAACGACAGTGAGAAATAAGCACTTGATCAGGATGGAATCTACCGTGGCATTGTGGATCAGGGACTGCAAGAAGAAAAACATTCCCTTGAGTGCTAACATTATCCGCGAGAAAGCGCTGAAATTATACCAGAAGTTCGACAGAGGAGACGGAGCAGAAGGCATCGAAGAACCGCAACCAAGACCATTGACAGCACCGGAGCCCAAAGATTTTCAAGCCAGCAAGGAATTGTTTGACCGTTTCCAAAAACGGTTTAAAATAAAGTGTGTTTCCCTCCATGGAGAGGCAGCATCAGCCGACGAAGAGGCCGCCGAGAAGTACCTTGAAACCTTCATGTAGATCATCGAGGACAAGGGATACAAGTCGGAACAGGCTTTCAATATGGACGAGACTGTCTTGTTCTAGAAGATGCCTTCCAGAACATGCATCATGAAGGACGAAGCCAGAGTCTGAGGATTTAAGGCATAGAAAGATTGAATGATGCTAATTATGTATGGTAAGCCCACACATATGTGGCAAGTCCACGAACCCGAGGGCCTTCAAAAATAAGAATAAAAACCTGCTGCCTGTCCACTGGACGCACAGCCCCAAGGCTAAACAAATTAAATTTCTATTCATCTAACCACAAGACTTCGACCAGTCTGATAGTGTACAGTCCTTTTATTCCAGAGCAAACTGAATGTGGGAGCGTCAGTTTTTCAGACGATTGTACAGTTTGGGCTTTTTTTTTTCTTTTTTTTTTGCTTTCTGCAACACGTCTCACAAGCCCAAACTGCTTTAGTTAATTGTAGTTGATTGTGGTGGTGAAGGTGGGAAACATGCCAGTGGAAGAACAGATCCCGAAGCGTAAGGGAGGATGGATAAGGCCACACGTTAGAGAAACCAATGTCTACGCGTCAAGCCCTGACCTAAAATCCACAAGGGGGGGGGGCGGAAGAGAGTACACTCTAAAGATAGCTGGAAGCAGGATACTGAAACAGAGCTGAAAAAGCAGAAATCCAACTGAAGTGGAGTCGAAAAAGCATCCCAGAATCAAGAACAACGGGGGAAAGTCGTCGATGACTCGTGCTTCATGCGTAGCGAATGGCCTAAGTTAAGGAAGTAATCTATATATGGCATTTGAAAATGCAAA
>NW_026325093.1:4429-6042 GCF_001194135.2 Octopus bimaculoides
CACACACACACACACACACACACACACACATGTGTAATATATATTATATATACATATGTAAATGCTAATAACATTGTTTTGTAAACGAGACTCTTGTCGCGTGTGAATACTTGTAGTGTTTGTATTATGCATTTTGTGATACCTGAAAATAGTTTTGTTTTGTTTTTTAACACATAAACGTCAGCTTCCCACCCCCCGCCACTTCACTATCTACATACACACGTTCACGCACAGCCTTACAATTATAGACTGAAAACGACTACACGAATACACACAATCTAAAACTAAAAGACTATATATATTTTTTTTTTTTTTTTTTATTTTGTTTGAAAAAAAAATGGACAAATGAAACCAACAAAACAATGTAAGGAAGAAGAATAAAGATACTCTTTTATTGGTTGCAGACAGTTGGATATGTCCATGCTGGAGCACGGAATGATGGAAATTTTGAAACAAAAAAGAACTTTCCGATCACCCAGAACTGTTGAACGTTTTAGGTTCAAAATTTTACATCTATTGTTATTCATATTTTGACATTTGAGACGTTGAGTGTGTGTGTGTGTGTGTACAGAAGAGTTTGGTTGTGATGGATATAGGCTTTTACTTGTTAACTAAAACACATTTCTCTTTAACAATTTAGATTAAGAAGGGCCGGCCAGTGCCCATAACCCTTTTTCAGATTCCAGTAATCATCTTAGCTTCTACATCATTTTTTATCTGATTTTTCTCTATCGAAGTCGGAGAACCAGTAGCGACCTGAGAAACTTTAGAGACAGTAAATCGGCGTTTCACGACGTGAGACGGTTATAGCAAGAGACGACATTGACGTTGGCAGTGGTATATAAGACAGTAGCGGTATGCGTCACAGCAGCGGTATAAGACATACCAACAGCGTTACAGACAACAGTAGTATAAGACACATCAGCATTATATGACATCAACGGTGTGAGGCACAGCTGCGGTGTAACGCATAGCAGAGACAGTAAAAGACAACTGCTATGTGAAAAGCTAACAGCGACGCGGTTGCGGGGTCAGACGCAACAATGACGTTAGAGATGTATTTTTTTTCCACTGAGCTGTCTGATAATCTTTCTAGCAACCAATAATTAATCACGCATCTACACAAAATGCGAGACACTGACAGTCACCACTCTCACAAACCAAAATGAGTAACTGTGATGCTCAGCGTTTCGCAAAAACATTATACCTTGTATGTGATGGGAAATGATGGTTTCAGCCCCTATTTAAAGGAAACTGAGGCCTAGTTGTACCAGGTACATACACCTACACATACATACATACATACATACATACATACATACATACATACACAAAGATAATAGATTTAGAGGTAGAGTGAAGACAAAATTAAGTGGAGACTGTGTGACGTTAATATCTTAATTGAGAGAATTAAAGAACGTGAAGTGGAATGGTCAAAAAAACGAATACAAAACGTTTCAACATGGGTCACAATTATCAAATTGTTGAGAAATTGTACGTCATGCCAGACAATATTATTGTAAACTTGAAATAATTCCATGTAAAAGAATTCTTTTGGATGCATTTAAATAAATATGGATAAAACTAAACTGCCCTCGAGTTACGTTCTATTT
>NW_026325094.1:0-151 GCF_001194135.2 Octopus bimaculoides
ATATGTATATATATGTGTATATGTATATATGCGTGTGTATATATATGTATATATATGTGTGTACATATATATATATATATGTATATATATGTCTGTATATATATATGTGTGTGTGTATATATATAAATATATATTTGTATATATATATATA
>NW_026325094.1:339-453 GCF_001194135.2 Octopus bimaculoides
CATATGTATATATATATGTATACACATATGTATATATATATGTCTGTGTATATATATGTGTGTGTATATATATATGTGTATATATGTATATATATGTGTATATGTATATATATA
>NW_026325095.1:0-535 GCF_001194135.2 Octopus bimaculoides
TGTCTCTCTCCCATCATCGCTTGACATGCGATGCTGGTGTGTTTACGTGCCCGTAACGTAGCGGTTCGGCAAAAAGGATCCGATAGTCAAGGCTTACAAAGAATAAATCCTGGGTTCGATTTGCTCAACTAAAGGCGGTGCTCCAGCATGGCTCCAGCATGGCTCCAGCATGGCCGCAGTCAAATGACTGAAACAAATAAAAGAAAAGAAAAAGAGAATATATATATATATACACGATCGTAAATGTTACCCTCATCTCTGCTTCTTCCTCGAATCGATCCCCAGTATATATCTCAATATATCAGGTACTTGCTTTCTCGGTTTTTTGCACGCGAGGAACACCAAATCGATTCCGTCGAATATTTCAGGTTTGCTAAATTCTGCTGCGCCATTTCAGCGTCATTAAGTAAGGAAGGAAGCTATAAGTTAATGAATATATATATATATATATGTTGATCATGTATATATTTTATATATATATATATATATATGTTCCGTTTAACAAAATTGAATTAAACACAAAAAAAACAAAAAA
>NW_026325096.1:0-125 GCF_001194135.2 Octopus bimaculoides
TCCTGGAAGAAGCAAGAAAAAAAATTACAAATATCGAATCCTGGAAGAAGTAACAAAACGAATAACAAATATTGAATGCTGGAGGAAGTAACAAAACGAATAAGAAATATTGTATCCTGGAGGAA
>NW_026325096.1:289-419 GCF_001194135.2 Octopus bimaculoides
AGCAAGAAAAAGAATAACAAATATTGAATCCTGGAAGAAGTACCAAAAAGTATATGAAATATAGAATCCTGGAAGAAGAAAGGAAAAAGAATACCAAATATAGAATCCTGGAGGAAGTAACGAAAAGAAT
>NW_026325097.1:0-249 GCF_001194135.2 Octopus bimaculoides
ATATATATATATATATATATGTATATTCATTCATATAAATATATATATATATATACATACATGCATATATATATGTATATATGTAAGTATGAATTATGAATATAAGTATATGTGTGTGTGTGTGTATGTCTGTGTGCATGACTGTGTGTATGTATATATACATGTGTATGTGGGTGTGAGCATGTATGTATGTATGTATATGTCTATATGAATATGTATATATATATATACACACACACACACACACAC
>NW_026325098.1:0-243 GCF_001194135.2 Octopus bimaculoides
AGTAGTAGTAGTAGTAGTAGTAGTAGTAGTAGTCGTCGTAGTAGTAGTAGAAATAAAAAGGAAGGCAACATCAATTATACCTTTGAAAGTGATAATAGTGACGAATGTAATTGTAATAGTTGCTTCTATGCATGCGTGTATATGTGTGTGCATGTGTGCATGTATATATATATGTATACATATATATTTATACATACAATTATAAATGTAATATATATATATATATATATATATATATATATA
>NW_026325099.1:0-1019 GCF_001194135.2 Octopus bimaculoides
GTATGTGTGTGTGTCTGTGTTTGTCTCCTGCAATCACCTGACAACCAATGTTGGTATGTATATGTCCCCGTAACTTAGTGGTTTGACAAAAGAGACTTCTAGAATAAGTTCTAGGCTTACAAAGAGTAAGTCCTGGGATCGATTTCTTCGACTAAAAGGCAGTGATCCAGCATAGCTACAGTCAAATGGTTGGAACAAGTAAAAGAATAAAAGAATATGTATGCATATATATATATATATATATATATATATATATATATATATATATATATATATGCATAGTAATAATATTAGGGAATAAAGAATTTATTCCAACCATACAGGCAAAAATCGGTATAATATTATACCGGGTTTCCTAATATATAATATATATGTATATAACTAATTTAGAGACGAACCACCGCTGTACAACTCAGTCAACTCAGGACCCATCCAAATCCATGCTGTGAGGCATATACCATCTTAATATATCTAAGATTTTAATCTAAAATTTAAATTAAATAATATATTACATAAATCAATCATATAAATCATAGAAATATTAATTTAAAAAAATTTTAAAGTCAAGTTTATAAATTGGACAGTAAAAATTAATACGATGATATACAGTATGGAAGTATAAAAATATAAAAGTTAGTGCTAGTACATAGACTACATGCCTGAAATAGGATTATATGATGAAATCATAAGCAAATTCTATGTGATTTCATTAGAACGGGGAAATGATTTTACTCCCCAAATCAGTGACTCTTCAGGTTAAATCCCTAAGAAAATACCTAAACTCATTCAAGGAATAAACATAAACATGAGAGATAAAATATAAAGAGACAAAATCTGTAAACTAATCCCTACATTAACGGTATTAATATAATTATTAAGAGATACAATCTAAAAATATTGAAAAAGAGTATTATAGTAAACAAGGTTAAAACATGATGGAATAAGTAGATAATAGTAAAAAAATGTGTTAGTGTATAAAGTTACTAAAAGACGGATGTCAATATTGTTTATAAAATGAA
>NW_026325099.1:1029-1394 GCF_001194135.2 Octopus bimaculoides
AAGTAGATAATAGTAAAAAAATGTGTTAGTGTATAAAGTTACTAAAAGACGGATGTCAATATTGTTTATAAAATGAAAATAAGAAAACATGACTTGTAGATTAAAACAAAAATGGCTGTGCTACAGAATTTATACTAGAAGATCACGTGATAAATATGGCGTCTATTACCCAGAAGTACATGCGTATTATAATTACTAAAATAGTAACGAAAATATCGAAAAAGAAATTCTACCTAAAATAAAAAGTTTCTTGGGGAATAAAAATACTAAAATACTTAACTTACAAATTAACGCAGAGTAATAACTATACACATCCGAAAATTCTATATTACGTAAATAATGCTATGAAAATTAATACTGAAAAG
>NW_026325100.1:0-390 GCF_001194135.2 Octopus bimaculoides
TGGATGGATGAATGGACAGAGAGCTGTATGAATGCATAGATACATACACAGGCAGACAGATAAATAGATAAATAGACCGGTAGATATATAGATGGATGGATGGTTACTAACATAGGCAGATAGATAAATAGATAGATAGACGGATGGTCGGACAGATAGACAGATGGATGGATAGATACATAGACAGACAAACGGACAGACAGATGGACAGACAAACGGACAGACAGATGGACAGACAAAGAAACAGACAGACATAGGGTTCTGTACAATTTCTATCTCACAATTTCACTTACAACTTATCAGTTAGCTTTGCAGCTGTAGTAAAATACACTTGCCCAAGAGATGCTGCACAGTGAACTAAGTCCAAGACAAAATGATTGTACAGTTGAA
>NW_026325101.1:0-266 GCF_001194135.2 Octopus bimaculoides
AGAAAAACAAATAAAAAGACGAAGACAGGTCGTGTAGAAAACAAACAGTTTCCATCTACCAAATCCACTCACAAGGCTTTGGTCGGCCCAACGGTATAGTAGAAGACACTTGCCCAAGGTGCCACGCAGTGGGACTGAAGCAGTGACCATGTAGTTGGGAAGCAAGCTACTTACCACTCATCCACTCCATATAATATATATATATATAAATTATATATTATCTTATTAGATTATATATATATATATATATATATATATATATATAT
>NW_026325102.1:1551-2463 GCF_001194135.2 Octopus bimaculoides
GTGTGTGTGTATATATATATATACACAAATATATATACATGCATATATATACACACACATATATATACACAAATTATATATATTGTTGCATTATATATATATATAATTTGTGCGTGTGTGTGTGTGTGTGTGTGTGTGTGTGTGTGTGTGTGTGTGTGTGTGTGTGTGTGTGTGTGTGAATATATGAATAACTATGCGTCTGTTGGAGTCTGTGATCGTATTCATGTTTGTGTTCCTGTACGTAAGTGCATATACATACATACTTGCATACATACATACATACATACATACATACATACATACATACATGCATATATACGTACATATGTACATATACCTATATACTCATATGCACATTTGATCACACACATACACCCGCAACTTCGTATCTTCTCCATATTAAATATCTACTCAAATAAGAGATAACCGGTCTCCCTGGAAACGCACATCCGTTCTCATCCATTTCCCCGCATCTATCAGTTCCGAAAGTGCTCCAGCTCTGTCATCACCCACCCTCGAACACAGCCGTTTATTTAATTAATTTCAAACTAACTCAACTGCGGTCCGCCACTTCGTCGAGATAACCCAGACGTCACGTGACTCACGGCATGTTCTCGTCACGAATGTTCACACGGCGGGAAATGGCGTCCATCTTGGATCAAACGCAATGCCGTCTGCAGATTATCATTACAGTTTTCTGTCGTTAACTAAATGAATATTTACTTCTTCATGGCGATGTATGTGTGTACACATCCACACAGACGTGTGTATAGATATATATATATACTCTCTCTTTCCTTTCCTGAGCGTCCAATAATACTATCCATATCACGTCCTCACTTTGTTGTTTTTTTTGTTTTTTTGTTATTGTTTTTTTTAACTATATATATATATATATATATATATATATAT
>NW_026325102.1:3216-3696 GCF_001194135.2 Octopus bimaculoides
AAATATCGCTATCAATCTAGAGTAATAATTTGTAGTTTTGAAATCAGTAGTTCTTTGACTGCTATTTCTGAATTCTCAGTATGTTGGAGAAGCAGGTTACTGTCAATCCCTATATATTTATGATTATAAATGTTTTTTACCGAAAAAGGTTTTTTTCATACTGAGCTACCCGGCAAAATTGTTAATTATTAATTTTATTACTAATTGACGATTCCCTGCCCTGCATATCTATATATATATATATATATATATAGATAGATAGATAGATAGATAGATAGATAGATGTGTTGTGTGTATATACATGCATGCGTTTATATACAATGTCCACATCCATATATATATAGCTGTGTATGTGTGTGTGTTCATACTAGTGTACGTACAAATATGTAACTGTTTGTAAATGTGCATAGATATCTGTATGTTTAAGTGTTTCTATATATTTATGTATGTGTATATATATATATATATATATATATATAT
>NW_026325102.1:4080-6119 GCF_001194135.2 Octopus bimaculoides
AACATTTCAGCTCCAATACGAACATTTCAGCTCCAATACGAACATTTCAGCTCCAATACGAACATTTCAGCTCCAATACGAACATTTCAGCTCCAATACGAACATTTCAAGCCCCAATACGAACATTTCAGCCCCAATACGAACATTTCAAGCTCCAATACGAACATTTCAGAGTGTTGGGTGTCAGTCTGCGGATAACGCAATCTGAAGATCAAAGTCAAACATCCAGTCAACATCATGGTGTTTTGAGTGATCACTTCAGCTGGCAACGTTATGCCTCCATTCATCTTCCCACACGGCCTCAGACTCAACACGGAGACCTACATCAAGTGCCTGGAGGAGGTAGCGCTGCCCTGGGTCAACAGGGTGGCTGCTGGACTCTGCACCATGCCACACAAGCAGGAGAATCCAGTCATGGCTGTCAGACAATTTCTGCGACCATATCACCCCTAACATCTGGCCACCTAACTCCCCCATTGGCTCAAACATATATGCATACATAAGACAGAAGTGTGTTATTTGTGGGAGAATTGGCTGCCATTTCTACAAGGTCTAGACCTTGTAGAAATAGCAGAATAACATGTAGTAGTCTCTCTCATAAGCACATACACACGTTATACATACATACATGATCTGAGGAAGATTTGGCTAGTATTTCTACCAGGTGCAGCTACCGTGTAGAGGTCTCCCTCGTTGACACTTACACATATACGTACACAAGAGAGTAGAGTGTGATTTGAGGGCGATTCGGCTGCTTTTTCTACGATGTCTAGCTACCATGTAGAACACTCCCTCATTGGCTCATACATAAAAAATAGACAGTAAGGGTGTGATTGATTTAAGGGAAATTTGGCTGTTATTTCCAGCATGTAGAAGTCTACCTTCTTGACTCTTGCCCTCAAATACGCACACATACACATACACATACAAACACACATACACACACACACACACACTTGCATACATATGACATTAAGCTATAATCTGAGGAAGACTTAGCTATTCTTTCGAGCAATAACCACTTCAACACTCCAAATTAAATGTCAAACCGTTCACTTGTTAAGCAACAAATCCACATTTCATGCTAAACACTATTTTATTCATCAATTTGACATTTCTTGAAACCGAAAACAATTACCCAAGCCTTTCCTCGCCACGACCACTTCCACCGATTCTTCTCATTGTTGTTAACGTTAAAGTTTCGTTTGTCTAATCTTCATTCGCATTTTTTTTTCTTTCTTCACGCTTTCCTACCTCCCTTCCCTCTCTCTCTCTCTCTCTCTCTCTCTCTCTTGTTCTGCTTTCGCTTATCTCCCTTCTTACTCGCTCTTCAACGCTCTCTCTTTTACATTTGCTTTCTTTCTGCCAACAATATTCACCGTCCCATAACATCACCCATTCGTCTTCTTCTTCAGTTCTTCTTCTTCTTCTTCAGTTCTTCTTCATCATCATAATCTTCTTCCCCCTCTTCCTCCCTCACTCCATCTCCTCGTTTTTCTTACTTTCTTCTTTCTTAATAAATTTTTATTGTTTCTTTCATTTATTATAATTTTCTTTATTTAAGATATTTTCCAAATTATATTATACACTTATCTATCTGTCTATCTATCTATCTATATATCTCCGTCTTTCTCTCTCTTTCAATATATATATATATATATATATATATTACGTAGGTAGGTAGACAAAGAGACAGACAAATAGACAGACAGATAGATAGATAGATAGATAGATAGATAGATAGATAGATAGATAGATAGATAGATATGTGTGTATATGTTTACATATATATATATTCTATTATTTGTTTCAGTCACTTGACCGCGGCCATGCTGGAGCACCGCCAGGACTTATTCTTTGTAAGTCTAGTACCTATTCTATTACCCTCTTTTGCCGAACCGATAAGTTACGGGGGACGTAAACACACCAACATCGATTGTCAAGCGATGGTGGGGTGACAAATACCGACACACAAACATGTATATATATATATAAATGTTGAAGTGAATCTAACGGATTTTGTGTGTTATTTTAAATGG
>NW_026325103.1:0-430 GCF_001194135.2 Octopus bimaculoides
TATATATATATATATATGTATATGTATATTTGTGTATGTAATATGTATGCATGGTGCATATGTGAATACACACACACACACGTGTGTGTGTGTGTGTTTTATATTATATATATTATCAATATATTGCCTGTGTGCGTGCGCGCGAGTCTATATGTGTGTGTGAGTGTGCGTAAGTTGAGCTTATAGAATAGTTAGCGCATCGAGTAAAATGCTTAGCGGCGTTTCTTCCGATTTTTTACCATCTGAGTCCAAATGTCGCCATTTTCGAGTTTGTTTCTCATGTTTTTGTAATCGACACAATAAAGAACCATTCAACATCGGGGTCAGCATGGTCGACCCAACCAACAAAATTCCCGACCTCCTGCCAAAAGTAGAAATACTTAATAATATCTATCTATCTATCTATCTATCTATCTATCTATCTATCTAT
>NW_026325104.1:0-207 GCF_001194135.2 Octopus bimaculoides
TGACAATGATAATGACAGTAATGATGTCGAGTATGATAATGAGGTTGATGATGATGATGATGATGATGATGATGGTGGCAATGATGATGATGATGATGATGGTGATGAGGATGATGATGATTATGATGATGATGATGGTGGTGGTGGTGATGATGATGACGACGACAACGACGACGATGACGATGATGATGATGATGATGATGATGA
>NW_026325105.1:0-665 GCF_001194135.2 Octopus bimaculoides
AAAACTTTAGAATTCGGCAGAGTTTTTATTCCAATTAGTGACAGAGAAAGGACATGAATATTATAATGCACGTTCAGAAATTTTTCCTGTTTTGCAAGATCTGTTTAGTTTAAACGTATTGCCAAGGAATTGTTCGATGAAGCCATTCAAATATAAGATGTTGATGAGTTATTTTAACAGGGTTATTCATTTTACAAATCGCTTCGGAAGAGATCCGCTCAGCGGAGTTCAGTCTTTGCTGTAATGACAGACTAATCATTTCACGAACTATTACGATTTTGACAACGAATACTCTTAGAAAGTTGTTTATTAGCATATTTTTTTTTAAAAATAATAACCTACATTTAAAGATGACGGCAGGGTCGAATGTAAGCCTAGAGGATTTCCTAGATATATCTCAAGATTTAGGTACAGGTAAGTATAACCCTTACTTAACGAAGAATTTCTTTGCAAAAATTAAAGTTCCAACTACGCTCAAGTAGTCCTTAATAGTTTCGATAATAACATTAGTAAATATGTGCTTATCCAGATTATCCCTAGACGAAGGGTCTTTAATCATGTTACCACTTATTACAATGATGCACTACAAGTCAGTATAGATTATATATTTTATATATAATCATGCTAATTAATATTCACAACGTAAGTAAAAGCAATGTAATGTT
>NW_026325106.1:0-204 GCF_001194135.2 Octopus bimaculoides
AATAATAATAATAATAACGGTAATAATAATAATAATAATGATCACCACCACCACCAGCAGCAGCAGCCCTATCATTGACATCGTTACATCACCAGCATCATAATTATTGTTATCACCGTCATCATCGCGAACGTTATCGTCATATATCATCCTCGTCATCGTCATCATCATCATCATTATCATCATCGTCGTCGTCATCGTTGT
>NW_026325107.1:0-529 GCF_001194135.2 Octopus bimaculoides
ACACAAAGAGTGAGAGAGAGAGCAAAGTTGAAGATACTCCTCAAGTCCATCGTGGAAAAGTAAGGCTTTTGTTTATGTTTCAGGATTAAGGAGTCAATTTTATGTGAAAAATTTATCGGAGCTAAGGAGTGGTAGAAAATAGAAAGTTTAAGAGGTCGTGGGGACGGCAGCAGAGGTAAACCTGGAGGTTGTTGAAAATACAGGGTACACACAAACCAATGGTCAGGGATTAGGTTCTATTAAGCTAAGTCTCTGGCTATTGGCCTGCGTCCCTTAGTCAAGGGCCACAGAAAAAACAGAGAGAAACATGGCATATACAATTGTAGCTTCTCGAGTCGTAATTTTCATTATTCAAACAATTGAGGTTAAGACGCTGCTTAAGAACAGATATAAAATATATATATATTCAATCAGGCATCGAGATATGTATCAACACGAAAATGCGTTTCATTTGGTGACCGAAATATGTTAGAAAAAGTATCAACCATTCATCTTTTCACTGCCAGAACAAGCATTCCATTTTCTCATC
>NW_026325108.1:0-293 GCF_001194135.2 Octopus bimaculoides
AAGTTGAATTCAAAAAATACTATCGAAGCAATAAATGTGATGGACAGTATCAGTAATCAGATATGGAGTAGGAATTGTTGATTGGACAAAAAGCAATATACAGAAATTTGACAGAGAAAGTAGAAAGCTGTTGACAATGTATGGAGTCCATCATATGAAAGCTGATATTAACTGGTAGTACTAGAAGAGAGACCAGGATGGAAGAGGCTGAATTGCTGTGGAAGACTGTGTTGTACAGATGGAAAGAAAAAGCCTATTAGAATATTTACAGAACAACACAGAGAAATTACTAA
>NW_026325109.1:0-629 GCF_001194135.2 Octopus bimaculoides
GATAGATAGATAGATAGATAGATAGATAGATAGATAAAGTCTTCGCTATTTTGTTTCCCATCTTCCCGAGTCTTCCTCTTCCACAGGTTCCATTCTAGTTAAATGATCTGCACTTCTTTATGCATCTCTTCTCATCTACACGCATCACATAATCATACCAGTACAGTGTCCTCTCTTGCACACTACCTATGCCCAATTTTCCTCTCAACACATTTGCCCTTTATTATACATGCACATAGAAATTGCACATTCAGCAAAGCATGCTAGCTTCCTTTCCCGCCAGTCTTCTAATATTCTCTCCATTCAGAATCCATGTCTTTCTACCATGTAGCATTGCTGTTTGCGCACAAGCATCATACAATCTGTCCTTCACTCCCTACAAAAACACCTTTACTGTCAAAATTTATAATAAATCACTGAATTTTCTCCATCCTATTTTTAGTGAAACGCTTATACCTCCAAAACATCGTCCTCCACTGCTAATTACGTAAACCAAACAACAGCTATTGTCTGTTCCTGTAGGGATCTATTTTAGAAACTGTCTCTTTCTCCGTTGTGACAAGAAAACTAACATATACACATTATGCAGACATATATACATTTATAAATGTATATATATATATATATAT
>NW_026325110.1:0-1513 GCF_001194135.2 Octopus bimaculoides
GAAGAAGAAAATGCCTACTTTAAGCTTTCACTTTTCTATCGTAGCTACCATGGCTACAAACCAGACAGTTTAACACTGTGTCTTTCCCCAGTCATCGCGATGGAATCGGCCGGTTGCTGTACAATACAGAATTAAGTACATCGATTATAATCAATATGTGATCGTCTATGTCTACAGTTTGGTCAAACGAAGTGGTTACTTCATCTTTAATTAAAGTTATCCTTAACTGGTCGAAGTAATAACCAGCCTAAATTCTGGAGTAGACAGCATATTTTGATTTTTCTTTAAACGTTACATTTTGTATGTATGTATGTATGTATGTATGTATGTACGCATGTATATGTAAGCATATGTATGTAAGCGTGTATGTACATATGTATGTATGTACATATATATGTATGTATGCATGTATGTATGTAAGCATATATGTATGTATGTTAATGTTCAGTGTTATTAATGCGGCGAGTTCAAATTCCGCCGAGGTTGAATTTGCCTTTCATACTTTCGGGTCGATGAAATAAGTAACAGTTACGCACTGGGGTCTGGTAATCGAAACACATACGCCGTAGAAACCGGGAAATCGGGCCCATAGCCTGGCTAGGTTTTAAAAGGGGCGCATAAAAAAATAATTAAAAAAGTAGAGAAAGAGCATATTTCTAATCTTGGTCTAAGGCTTCATCATTGGAATTTCAACGTCAACAGGATATTTTTGCATGTATGTATGTACATGTGCAGTATTTGCACTTAGTGCATATGCAGGTTAGTATGTTTTTTTCAATGAAATTGATGGCTTCGAACTATAGTTTTCGAATCAGCTTTCTTCTTTCTGGTTTTGAGAAGCCTAATTTTTCAAGATTGGTACTTAGACAGTGTGTTACATATCCCAGTGCTCCAATAATTACAGGAATAAACCTGAACTTGAAATCTGGTTAGAGTAACTGTAGATTTCTCAGAAGTTCAGCTTAGATATTTTTTAATTTTCTCTGATTTTAGCCTTACGTTAATAGATGCAGGGCAGCTGATATCCGCTCCAGTACACGGTTTCTCTATCAGACACGTAACGTCAGTAATTACTCAGGGTAGGCAGCTGGCGACGTTTATGTAGTAAAACACATACAAAAATAAGCAAAACACAGGCGCGCGACTGAGTTGAAGGCAGATTTACTTCTGCCTTTATAGCACGTAAAGAAAACGGTGTTATAGCACATGTACTACAGCACTATAATGCGTAGCTTAAATACTGAGATTGAAAAGCAAGGGCGAATTATGCCTACCTAATCTACAAAAATATTACTTTTACTCTTTCATTTGTTTCAGTCATTTGACTGTGGCCATGCTGGAGCACCGCTTTTAGTCGAGCAAATCGACCCCAGGACTTATTCTTTGGAAGCCTAGTACTTATTCTATCGGTCTCTTTTGCTGAACCGCTAAGTTACGGGTACGTAAACACACCAGCATCGGTTGTCAAGCGATGTTGGGGGGACAAATACAGACACACAAACATACATATATA
>NW_026325110.1:1523-4811 GCF_001194135.2 Octopus bimaculoides
TTCCGTCTACCAAATCCACTCACAAGGCTTTGGTCGGCCGGAGGCTATAGTAGAGGACACTTGCCCAAGTTGCCACGCAGTGGGACTGAACCCGGAACCATGTGGCTAGTAAGCAAGCTACTTACCACACAGCCACTCCTACGCCTATATTCTGCATTTTTTGCATAGTAATCAGACTAACCTTCATAATTTTATTGAATTGGGTGCATATTTTGCCATGAGAAGAAAATGCTGTTATCGATCTATTTTATTCAAGGCAGGCATTACCTACCTTGCCTACCAAGCGGCACGTCCCTGTATCTCTATGTATGTATGCATGTATATATGTATATATATATATTTATGTAAAGATATAAATCGGACATCTGAAAGCGTTCCATATCAGGTCACTCCAAAGTATACCCGGTCTCTTGTGGTAGGACAAGTTGCTTCATACCGAAATCCTCCCGGGAGCTAAGAACTACAGTGTTGTGGCCTGGACCCTTCGTTGTCTTCTCTGCTGGGTTGACCATGTGATTCTTTTGCCGGATAACCGGCTCCCCCAAAACGGTCCTCTTCAGCGGGATCAAGACGGTAAAGTAGGCTTCATGGACGTCCAAAACTTCGTTTTCACGATCATCTCCAGTGGTTTCTCGTTTTATGCGGTGTCTCTTCCAATCGGTTGAAGACCCTGGTTTCTTAACCGCAAGGCATGGAGGTTCATCTGTGATGCTGGAGCTCGGTGCTTTAAAACCGAGCACAGGAAACTGCATGAGGAGACGAGGAGAGGAGGAGGCGTCGCCATCAAGCTTCTGTAGCTGTTGGTTCGAGGTCACATTCAGCGTCCCTCAGTGTCGCAGGACACGCCTGTCTCGTATCGGTCTATGTCAGCAACGTCCGCTCCCGTTACCAACAATAGGCTGGATGTGGAGGAGGATGGTTGTTTTGGATCGACACTGTCATCGTCTTTGATGGACCGCCATTAGCAAGTAAGGAAAAACTAGAAGTAGATATGCGTGCATGTGTGTGTGTGTGAGTATACATTCACACACATATATAAATATACATGTACGTATATGTATATGTGCGTTTGCGTGCATGTATGTATGTATGCATGTATCTATCTATCTATCTCATATCTATATCAATCTAACTATATATGCATATACACACACACACACACACACACACACACACACATGTATATGTGTGCATGTAGGCGTGCCTGCGCATGAGTGCGTTCGCGTAATCGATGGTTATTCCAGCATGTGAATAAAGTTACTTCGTTTTTAATGAGTTTTCTACTGTTTTAAACGATTTAACAGACACACAAACACACACACACACACACACGCACAGAGAGAGAGGCATATATGCACGTATGTGAGTATACGTATGTGTGTGTGTGTGTGTATGTGTGTGCTCGCGCACGCAGTACATACGTAAAATTCTACTTTCACTTTTAACTAAACCATTTTAAAAGAAAACATCCAGTTCTCTATGGTCGCACATTTTGTGACCATAAACATTTAACCCAGAGTGGGTGAGCAAACGTATGATGCTGATATTTTTGCTGTGCCATCCAAAATTGGCCCTGATCAAACAGGGCAAAGTTTAAACGCCTTCCTATCACGACCATCCTAGCTTATTTTTTAGGCTGCGTATCTTTTATCTCTTATTTTTTAATCTGTAGCTTGTTTCAGTCGTGATATTGCACCATGCTGGAGCACTGCCCTAAAGGATTTCGGTCGAACAAATTGACCTCCAGTATTTTTTTTTTTTTTTAAAAACAGGTCGCCGGTCTCTTTACCCGAACGTATGCCATCGGTCTCTTTACCTGAACGTAAACAAACCAATACCGGTTTCAAACGGTTGGAGGAAAAGGCGCAAACACATACATACATCAGTGTTTCTATCTATCTATCTGTCTATTTATCTACATATCTATCTATCTGTCTATCTATCTATTTATCTACATATCTATCTATCTGTCTATTTATCTACATATCTATCTATCTGTCTATCTATCTATTTATCTACATATCTATCTATCTATCTATTTATCTACATATCTATCTAACTGTCTATTTATCTACATATCTATCTATCTGTCTATCTATCTATCTACTTACCTACCTACCTACCTACCTATATACATACATCATGTTTCTTACAGTTTTTGCCAACTAAATCCCCTTACAAGGCTTGGGTGGACCCGACTATAGTAGAAGACACTTGTTAAAAGTACCATGCAGTGGGACAGAAGTTCAAGTCATATGGTTGAGAAGCGAACTTCTTACGATACAGCTGACCAATGACCGAATTCATTTTAAATGTGGTCATCCCGTGTGTTAAGAATCTTGTTTCTCAACTACATGGTTTCGGGTTCAATCCCACTGCAGAATACCTTGGACAAGTGCCTTCTACTTTGGCCCATGACCGATCAAAGACTTGTTAGTGGGTTTGATAGACGGAAACGAAAAGTAGCCCGTCGTATATACATACATACTTACATACATGCGTACATACATACATACATACATACATACATACATACATACATACATGTGTGTGTGTGTGTGTGTGTGAGTGTTTTGTGTTTGTGCTTGTCTCATGCCATAACTTCACAGCAGGTGTCGGTTTGTTTACAATCCCGTAGCGCTGTTCGGCTATGGAAGTCCAATAGAATAAGCACCAGACTTAAAAAGATTAAGTGCTAGGTTCAAACTGCTTAACTAATACCCACTCAAGGTGGTGCTCCAGCGTGGTCGCTCTCCAATGATTGCAACATGCAAAAGATAAAATATATATAATAAAAAAGAAAAAAAGAATACAAAGAATTCAGGACAGTATTTGTCCAGTTTAAGACAGAATGGAAGACGTGTGATTTGTGTGAGATTTGGCTGCTATTTCTAACACATCGTTCGACCACTTAAAGTTTCCGTTAATTTACATGCAAGGGAAGGCTGCGAGCTGGCAGAAACGTTAGCACGCCGGGCGAAATGCATAGCGGTATTTCGTCTGTCTTCACGTTCTGAGTTCAAATGCGGCCGAGGTCGACTTTGCCTTCATCCTTTCGGGGGCGATAAATTAAGTACCAGTTGCATACTCGGGAGGTCGATGTAATCGACTAGCCCCCACTCCCAAAACATTTCGGACCTTGTGCCTTGAGTAGAAATAAATTTACTCGCAGTGGACGTTAGCAGGCCGGGCGAAATGCTTAGCGGTATTTCGTCTGTTTTTGCGTTCTGAGTTCAAATTCCGCCGAGGTCAATTTTGCCTTTCATTTTTTCAGGGTCGATAAATTAA
>NW_026325110.1:4957-8715 GCF_001194135.2 Octopus bimaculoides
TTCCGGGTTTTGTGCCCAGAGTAGAAAAGAATTTCCTCGCGGTGGAGATTATTCGCCAAGATACTAGTGGCCCAGTGGTTAGGGCAGCGGACTCGCGGTCATAGGATCGCGGTTTCGATTCCTAGACCGGGCGTTGTGAGTGTTTATTGAGCGAAAACACCTAAAGCTCCACGAGGCTCCGGCAGGGGATGGTGGCGAACCCTGCTGTACTCTTCCACCACAACTTTCTCTCACTCTTTCTTCCTGTTTATGTTGTGCCTCTAATTCAAAGGGTCAGCCTTGTCACACTCTGTGTCACTCTGAATATCCTCGAGAACTACGTTAAGGGGACACGTGTCTGTGGAGTTCTCAGCCACTTGCACGTTAATTTCACGAGCAGGCTGTTCCGTTGATCGGATCAACTGGAACCCTCGACGTCGTAAGCGACGGAGTGCCAACACAATATCGTTAGGTATATTTTAAAAAAAAACAACTCAAAGAGAAAAACACATACAAAAACACACTAAAAAGTTTCTGTGATCTCCATGCTACTATACTCAAGGCAACACAGCAGGAACAACAGCAGCAACAGCAGCAGCAGCAGCAGCAGCAGTGAAAACAGCAGCAGAAATAGTTGTTACAGCAGCAGCATAGATGAAAGTGAAGAGGGTGGTGCATAAGTCAAGTGAAACCAAAGTGAAGATCGTGGTCTCGGGTTCGTGTTGAGGTGAGATGAAGCTATATGGTTATATACTATTTCTTCTATGTCGTATACCACCACAACCACATATGTATATACACATACATGTACACATACACACATACATACATACACACACATGTATATATATATAAATATATAGGAGTGGCTGTGTGGTAAGTAGCTTGCTTACCAGCCACATGGTTCCGGGTTCAGTCCCACTGCGTGGCACCTTGGGCAAGTGTCTTCTACTATAGCCTCGGGCCGACCAAAGCCTTGTGAGTGGATTTGGCAGGCGGAAACTGAAAGAAGCCCGTCGTATATATGTATATGTATATATATATATATATATATATATGTGTGTGTGTGTGTCTGTGTTTATCCCCACCCCCAACATCGCTTGACAGTCGATGCTGGTGTGTTTACGTCCCCGTAACATTAGCGGTTCAGCAAAAGAGACTGATGGAATAAGTACTAGGCTTACAAAGAATATGTCCTGGGGGTCGATTTGTTCGACTAAAGGCGGTGCTCCAGCATGGCAGCAGTCAAATGACTGAAACAAGTAAAAGAGTAAAAGAGTAATACACACACACACACACACTAATTTTTACATTGCTTTGTATATCACTTTGACTCTGTCGTTCTTTCTTTCTTTTCTTCTCACATTGTTTTCTTTTCTTTTCGCAATTTTTCTTCATTCCTTCTCTCGTTACTTCATTTTCCCTCCTTCTTTCTTTCATTCTTTCTTTTCCCTTTCTTCCATTCTTGCTATCGTGTCCCCGACTCAAATTTCATTTTTTTCTTTCTTTCTTTCTGTCAGTCTTTCTTTCTGTCAGTCTTTCTTTCCTCCCTTCTTTCGTTCTTTCTTTCAATGTTTCTTTCTGTCTGTCTACCTGTCTTCCCATTTTTTCTTTTTTCGCCCTTTTCTTTCATTCATTCATTCATTCATTATTTGCTTTCCTCTCTTTTCCTTTCCCTTAGTTCATTCATTCATTCATTCTTTCTTTCCTTCTTTCTTTCTTTTCTTCGTTCTTTCTTTCTTTCCTTCGTTCTTTCTTTCAATGTTTCTTTCTGTCTGTCTTCCCATTTTTTTCTTTTTTCGCCCTTTTCTTTCATTCATTCATTCATTCATTCATTATTTGCTTTCCACTCTTTTCCTTTCCTTTAGTTCATTCATTCTTTCTTTCTTTCTTTCTTTCTTTTACTAATTTTTACTCACCCCCTCTCTCTTTATTTTCCTTCTTCTTTCCTTCCAACATTTTCCAGTTATTTTCATTTTCCTTGTTTGTTTCGTTTTTATTTTACTTCCTTTTCTCTTTCATTCGTTTCTCCTTCCTCCTGTGCTTTCTGCCTTTATTTACTCTTTCTTCCTTCCTTCCAAACCATTTATTATTATTATTATCTGGGAGTTCCTTCAAATATTTTCTCTCTTTTTCTCAATTTCTTTGTGTTTTTTTTTCCTTCTTCAAAAGCAAATTCTTTTTGTATTTCTTTCTTTCTTTCTTTTATTTGTTTTCTCCTTCTTCCTTCACTCCTTCACACTTTCCCATTTGTTTATATATATAGTCCTTCATTCCATTGTTTTCTTTTCTTTCTTTCTTTCTTTCTTTTCCTATCATATTTTCGTCCTATTTTTCTGTCTATCTTTTAATCTTTTTTCTTTTACTCTTTCATTCTGTTTTCCTTCTTTTCTGTCTTTCTTTCTTTCGTTGTCGCCTAATCTTTCTTTCTTTCTTGTTTCCCTTCTGTCTTCCTGTCTATCTTTCAATCTTTCTCTTTCATTCATCCATTCTTTCATTCTGAATTCTTTCTTATTGTCTTTCTTCTTTCACTTTGTCACTCTTTCTTTGTGCCTGTTTCTCTCTCTTTTCCTTTTTTCTTTCTTTCTTTCTCTCTCTCTCTCCCCTCCCTCCTTCCTCTCTATGATGTCACCATTTCTTATCGGGTAAACCTGACCCCACTAAAATCCATGAACCCATGGGCAATCATCGTAAATCATCCGTTATCTAATTCGTTTTGCTTCATATTCTACATTCAAGTAAGTCCTAATCATGTACACTTATATCCAACTCCATTCCAGCCGTGCCAAACACAACGATTTTATCACAAACTATATCTAGACTTTATCAAATGACACCCTCCTCTATAAAACGTAGTGCATGTTTGCGGGAAATTTTGCTGCTATTTCTAGCAGACCATGTGACCAGGTAGAAGCACCTTAGATGATTCTTTTATTTTTTTACTTGTCTCAGTCATTAGAATGCGGCCATGCTGGGGCAAAACCATGAACAGTTATTAGTTGAACAAATCGACTCCCGTACATTCTTTTAAAACCTGGCACTTATTTTACCGGTCTTTTTTGTAGAACTGCTAAGTTAGAGGGATGTAAATACACCAACGCCGGTTGTCAAGCGGCGGAGGAGGTAAAACAAAGATTCAGACAAACACACACACGCACACAAATTTATCTATCTATCTATCTATCTATCTATCTATCTATCTATCTGTCTGTCTACCAGTCTTTCTGTCTCCCTCTTCTAATCTAATAAGCATGTGTGTATGTATATATATATATATATATATATATATATATATATATATACATCTGTGAATAAACATGAGTGTATATAGACCACAGCTAAGTGAATATGCATACACGCATACACTATCACACACACATTCACACATACGAACACACTAACATATATACACACACACACACACACACACACACTTATATATATGTAAAACATAGATGCATACATACATGCAAACAAATATACACACATACATACATACATACATACATACATACATACATATATATATATATATATATACTAATACACACAAATACACATACACATATATCTATATACACAAATATATGTATACTCACTGAATAGATATGTATGTCTGTGTGTGTGTGTGTGAGAGAGAGAGAAGAACATATTGTATACAGTTAAATATGTCTATCTTTTAAAAAGGTATGTATAACTATATATGCATATACATATATATATATGTGTGCATGTATGTAGTCATGTATGTATAATTATGTATATATATATATACATAC
>NW_026325111.1:0-395 GCF_001194135.2 Octopus bimaculoides
GGCTTGGAAGGTTGAACCTCCAATCAGCCCTTTGGTGATCCCTTTAAAGCCAAGAACTTTTCAGCACCCCCTTGTATGTATGTATGTATGTATGCATGCATGCATGTATGTATGTATGTATGTATGTATGTATGTATGTATGTATGTGTGTGTATATATGTATGCATGCATGCATACATACATATATGTGGTGGAAGTCAACTCCACAAACTTTAAAACCAATCACCTTGTTGTCGTGAAGAGATCTAGTTTTTTCACATGTGGCAAGATTTGGGGTAGGAAGAAAGAATTTGGGTGAAATTTTGCTGAGTGCATGCAGAGTGGTATTAGAAAACAACCTTGGTTGAAAAGTGATGGAGAAGAAAATTCTGCACAGAATTCTATTGATAGAGATC
>NW_026325112.1:0-266 GCF_001194135.2 Octopus bimaculoides
TATTCATATACAGTGAATTAAGCATTATTGGTATGATCTCTTCAGGGCATATAAATATGACATTGTTGAAGAGGAACAAACAATGTCATATTTATATGCCCTGAAGAGATCATACCAATAATGTGTAAATTACTGCATATGAATATGTGACAATATGCAGTTGGTACAATCGAAACACATGTCAGACTATTATACTAACTGGAAATAAACTTAAAGTTTGAATATTCAAATTCTTCATTCTCCTTATTTTCAATATTGTACTTTAC
>NW_026325113.1:0-353 GCF_001194135.2 Octopus bimaculoides
TTATTTGTTTGAGATTTGGCTGCTATATCTAGCTATGGAAGATGCCTTCTGCCCTCTCCATCGTTACCTCGTTAGTTTGTTGTGTTTTAGTTTGAGAAATATTCTCAAATACACTCCAACCACTGAAATATTTAGAAACCAATATTGTATTTTAATTTATAGATTGTTTCTCTGTATTACTATCGATGTGTGCCTAACCAAATGGAAATTTGTTTCCGCATGAATTACTGAAAATAGGTAATTTGAAATATAATTTTCTGAAAGTACGTTTCAGTTAGTGTTTTGGCAAGATTGAAAAAAAATGTTTCGGAAAGCTAACATTTTAAAATTCTTCGGGAAGCGACACTGTGATA
>NW_026325113.1:1395-2016 GCF_001194135.2 Octopus bimaculoides
GATGGGTGTGGAGGGGTTTAATCTTTTATACTTTTAATCTTTTTTCTTTCTTTTATTCTTGTAAAAATATGTTGCTAAATAAAAATATTCTGTGAAAGAAAAATTGTTCCCTAAAAAGTGTATTTTACGATAGAAACCGGAAGTGACGACAGTAATATGCAAATATTTGATGAAACATCTTTGATATTCGATTGCGGTGGGCCTCAGCAACTTGTATACCCGTTAAATTGTCAACGATTCACTCAGGTTTGTTGATCCAAATGATGTCAGCATCCGTAGACGGGTGATGGATGTCCATCAAGAAGAAAAGTGACAATGCGGAATTACTATTTTACTTGTTTCAGTCACTTGACCGTGTCCATGCTAGAGCACCGCCTTTGAACAAATCGACATCGAGGTTTATTTTTTAGTCTGGTACTTATTCTTGCAGTTCCTTTTGCCGAACCGCTAAGTTACGCAGAACTAAATACAGCAACACCAATTTTTTAAGTGATCATTCAGAGATAAACAGACAGAGGAACAAATACACACACACACGTATATATATATGTATGACAGGCTTCCTTCAGTTTCCGCTTACCAAATCAACTCCTACATCTTTGGTTGGCCTCAGGCTACATT
>NW_026325113.1:2106-2233 GCF_001194135.2 Octopus bimaculoides
ATCACACAGACAGACATTGTGCCCAGTAATCATTTATTCACTCCACATGTACATGAACATCTGCAGCGAAACAAATTTAGAGATCGAGAATAAATCTTTAGGAATCTAAATTCGTGCATAAATAACT
>NW_026325114.1:0-226 GCF_001194135.2 Octopus bimaculoides
ATACATGTGTTTGCTTTCCTGTGGGTATGTATAAATATCTCATTTATTTCCTAAAGTGTGTCTTGCTGAAGAGGAAAAGTTATTGGATTAATCCAGGAATTGATCAATCCAATGCTATCTAATCTACGAGCATGATCGTTGCCAGCATCACCTTACCGGCACGTGAGAAACAACATTTGTATGTGGTCATTGCCAGTGTCGCCAGACTGGGTCCTGTGCAGGTAGC
>NW_026325115.1:0-214 GCF_001194135.2 Octopus bimaculoides
CCAGGACTTATTCTTTGTAAGCCTAGTACTTATTCTATCGGTCGCTTGTGCTGAACCGCTAAGTTACGGGGATGTAAACACACCACCATCATTTGTCAAGCGATGTTGGGGGAACAAATAGACACACAAATACATACACACATACATATATATCTGAGTAACAGCTTTTGTTATATTTCTGGTGCTTTTAAATAAAGCATACTACTCTACCTCT
>NW_026325116.1:0-168 GCF_001194135.2 Octopus bimaculoides
TGTACGTACAAAAGAACGAAGGAATGAATGATCGAACGAACGTACGTACGAACGTAGGTACGAACGAACGAACAAAAGAACGAACGAACGTATGTATGAACGAACGAACGAAAGATCGAACGAACGAACGAAAGAAGAAAAAAACGAACGAACAAACAAACGAACGTA
>NW_026325116.1:284-417 GCF_001194135.2 Octopus bimaculoides
TACGTACGAACGAACGAATGAAGGCATGAACGAACGAACGAACGAGCAAACGTTCGTAAGAACGAGTGAACATACGTATGTATGAACGAACGAACAAGCGAATAAACGTACGTACGTACGACCGAACGAACGT
>NW_026325117.1:0-209 GCF_001194135.2 Octopus bimaculoides
AACAATGTCAACCCTTAATAATAATAATAATAATAATAATCATAATAATAGTAACAACAACAATATTGAAGAGTCACATTCTGAGATAAAACCATCATTATCGTACTCAGCAACACCACTATCATAAGTAGCACCAGCATTATCATTACGACTACTACCAGCATCATCAACAATTATCATCATCATCATCATCCTCATCATCATTATCA
>NW_026325117.1:219-515 GCF_001194135.2 Octopus bimaculoides
GCATCATCAACAATTATCATCATCATCATCATCCTCATCATCATTATCATCGTCGTCATCATTATCTGCAGTAGTAACAAGACAACCGCATCAACTGTAGCACCAACTACACTAAAAGTCTGAGTGACAAACATCAGCAACAACAACAACAACAATGACAATAACAACAACAACAATAACAACAACACTATCAAGATCAGTAAGATTGACAGCAACAAAAGCAAAAGAAACAACAGTGATAATAACAACAATAATGATAACAATATGACAATAATGAACAGCAATAATGATATCAT
>NW_026325118.1:0-305 GCF_001194135.2 Octopus bimaculoides
TATATATATATATACACACACACACATATATATGCACATGCACACATGCATGCATACACATATTATAAGAATGGCTATTGTTCTGTTATAGTCCTTACTCTAAGATTCATTGAATTGCCAGGTGGTTATCTGAAGACCACCTGGCTAGTACAAAACTTTGAGTACATAATAGCTACAATGGAATAGTTATTAACTTTAATAAAAGCAATATACATACATTCATATATATATATAAACACATACATACTCAGACAACACGTACACACACCTAACATCCCCACCGACACAAAAAAACACACAAACAC
>NW_026325119.1:0-266 GCF_001194135.2 Octopus bimaculoides
AAAACATCTAGACGGATGCCGGAACACTGACAAAAGCATAACAGTCACAACTGAGGCCAGTGAAAGAAATTTGGGTAATTTAAGAATTAAGGGAGCTATACTCATACACAGACTAGGACCCCAAATTAACAACAGGCTGGAGATTCGTAATCAGTATATTATTTAGATACATCTGGATGCGTGTAGGTTCATTCTTAATAAAATGCTCATGTATTGTTTATAACCAAAAAAAAAAAAATGAGAAGCTGCACGTATTACACATAACT
>NW_026325120.1:0-313 GCF_001194135.2 Octopus bimaculoides
GAAGAAGAGAGAGAGAGAAGAAGAGAGAGGAAGAGACAGAATAAGTGTAAGAAATGAGAAATACATGCACATGCATACATATGCACATACATACACACAAATATATTCACACATACATTTATGTACATAAATATACACAAATACACTCACACGTACACATGTACATACACATAAATACACTCACACGTACACATGTATATACATACACACAAATATACTCACATACACATATGTACATAAATACACAAATATACTCAACACACATATATACATATACACAAATATACACAACACACATATATACATATACACA
>NW_026325121.1:0-306 GCF_001194135.2 Octopus bimaculoides
ACAAATGCAAAACAAAAGTCAAACATAAAATAATAATAATAATACTTTCTGCGATAGGCACAAGGCCTGGAGTTTGTGGGGGAAGGGAACAGTCGATCACATCGACTCCAATACTCAACTGATACTTGATTTATCGACTCCGAAAAAGATGAAAGGCAAAGTTGACCTCGGCGGAATTTGAACTCAGAATCTAGCAGCAGACGAAATACCGCTAAGCATTTCGTCCAGCACACTAATGATTCTGACAGTCTGCCGCCTTTACAACAACAACAACAACAACAACAACAACAACAACAACAACAACAA
>NW_026325122.1:0-293 GCF_001194135.2 Octopus bimaculoides
ACTTGTACAAATGCAAAACAAAAGTCAAACATAAAATAATAATGATAATATGCAGCACAAGACCCCACCAGAAATTACCAAAAACATATAATGAAAAGGAACATAACAAGTAACTGCAGAATATGTGGAAATGGAGAAGAAACAATAAATCATATTGTCTCTCACTGCCTAGTCCTGGCTAAGAAGGAATATATTCACAGACAGGACCGAGCTGGGACCTATGTATATTGGAGGCTATGCCAGCACTATGGAATAACAACAGAAAAAAAGATGGTATAAGCACACGCCAGAAA
>NW_026325123.1:0-2756 GCF_001194135.2 Octopus bimaculoides
AGTCACTCTTTGCAACACCTGTCTGTGTTCGGATTGTCCTTGCACAGGAGGTGGGTAGGAGTGAAGAGAAGAGAGGAGAGTAGGAGTGAAAAGAAGAAGTAGTAGTCGGAGCAAGAGAGGTGAGGTGGCTGAGAGAAAGTAGGTGTGAGAGGGAGAGAGGGGAGCAGGTTAGATGAGAAGTGGAGGAGAGTTGAGCCCATGTGGCGCAAAGGAGCGAAGAGAGAAGATTAATCCCTGTTCATGGTGCACACGGGTGTCCGGATATTGTTATGAAAGACCAAATCAATAAAATCTGTTTACTGATTGACATGAGCATACCTTGGGATCATAATATCTCGACAAAAAAAGCTTGATAAGCTCAGGAAATATAAAGATTCGCTGACTGAAATTGAGAAAAAATGTGGCATCTGAAGACGGTTAGAATACAAGTGATTGTAGGAGAACTTGGAATGATTAAAAAAGGGAACTGAAAGTGATTTGCAGATGATCCCTGGCTTACCACCCATACAGGAAGTGCAAAAGATTGTCTTAACTGGTCACAAGTATTGAGAAGAACATTGTTGCTCTTTCCTTTTCTTTTCATCTTTTATTGTCTTTCTTTCCTCTTTTTCATCGTTTTCTTTATTCCCCTGCTCTCACCTGTCTTTCTTCCCCCTTTTTTTTCTATCTCATGACTTTGTAAATGAACAACCTGGTGTATACAATGATTTTCTTTGCTCTAGGTATTGGGAAGACACTCAGCAAGAAATGGAAACGAAAGTGAAAGAAGATAATAATAATAATAATAATAATAATAATAATAATAATAACAACTACTACTACTACTACAATGAAAACAACAACGACAAAAGCAATGATAATAATATAAATAGAATAATTTCGTAATAGTTAAGTATGTGAAGAAAACCTGTTGAGGATCTGCCAAGGTTAACTTTTCTGATGTTTGTCTGAGAAGTTAAGGTTTGGGTATCATCAACACAAACACAACCATCAACATCAACAACAACAACAACAATAATAAATAGTATGAAGAGGATAAGCAAATCCATTTCAAATAGAAACATGTGATGTGGGGATTGTAGATTATTGAAAACTTTGAAAGAAAATATCTTTGATTTTAAGATCGATGAGGATTAATTTGAGGCTAAACACCCACCACAATACAATTAGCAAGAACAATATAACCACTACACCACACACACACATTCCAAGAACCACGTTTCGATGCACACAACAAGGAATACAGAATAGAGGAAGAGCAACTGTCAAGCTCTGACCAAGTCCACCTTTCCCATTTCACAATGGCTACAACAAAAACATAAGAGGATAGACTGGACAGTGGAAAGAGAAAAGTATGTCCACACTGCAACTTTTCACCCCTTATGTTAAACCATGTCAAATCCTGATGACCATCCAAACAGTGTCTAGATGATTCCTATAAATGTGCCACCCAACATTTACCAGTGACCGGCCACTTGTGTTTGTCCGTAATGGTTGAATTTCTGTCCCTTCAAAGTACTTCATCAGACTCTCTTCATCTAAATAGATGAACAGAATCCTCCAGCATAAATTAAAAGAGGGTTATTTCAATAATGACTTGAAACCTGAACATCTCAGATCCGCATCAATCACCCTTCTACCATTGCTAATATTTTCTCACTAGATGTGGATGCTATGTGCAATTGGCTACCTCACTTCATGCAAGTTCTTGGCTTACCTGATCATGTAAAAACACCGACTTGCACACACCATTCCACATATCTTATTCGATGGCTACTCTTCTAGACTCGTCCTCTGAGAGGAGACTCCACAGCACAATGGTTTCTTTCCTCATAGCAGCATGGATATCACTACCTCACATTTATAATAACAACATTATATTACTACCTCTGCATGTTTGGAAGATCAGTTAGAAATAGTAGCTGAATCTCCTTCATCTTACTACATAATCTCTTGTGTATGTTTACATGTATTTGTTTGACAAAGACCCTTCGGCTTGGATTTCATTCAATCAATGGCCCCTATTTTACCAGGTAATTTGATGTCTGTCTTGTCAGTATCTGTGCACAATCTTCTACCCGGCCACTTGTCTCACAATAAGAAATATTGAACTTCAATGGTTATATTGCTGTGTTTATGCAAGCCTAGCAGGCAACTTGGATGAAACATCACATGACTGTCCTTTGTTTGTTATGTTCAGCCAATCGCAACAGGGAACTTTTGGCACATTCGTTTGCCTCAAAAAGCTGAGTAAAATCTCTATAAAACCTTTTTTTTCTATTTCAACAAACAAGAATTGTTGTCTGATGATCCACACGAAATGTTTTTTTTTTCAGTTTCATGCAAATATAACTCACCCTATCTCTCTCCCTCTCTATCTATCCCTCCCTCTCTATCTATCCCTCCCTCTCTATCTATCCCTCCCTCTCTCTCTCCCTCTCTCTTCCGCTCTCTCTCTCCTCCCTCTCTCTCTCACCTACACACACACACGCACACACACGTTATAAATAGACATACACATCACTCTTTGCTTGCATTGTTTGTTATCTGAAATGTTTCATAAATTTTCTCACGACAATTTCTTCGTTAAATATAAACAACATCAAACATTATCATGGCATGGAATTTCCTGTAATAACTGTTGTTGTTTTCCTTGTTTGCTGTTGTTGTTTCGAATTTCTTGTTTTGCTTTGATCTGGTGTGGTCAATTTAATATTTTTAATGGAATAAAACATCTGTTCTCGTATTTCAGAATA
>NW_026325123.1:2766-4820 GCF_001194135.2 Octopus bimaculoides
GTGTGTGTGTGTGTGTGTGTGTGTGTGTGTGTGTGTGTGTGTGTGTGTGTGTGTGTGTGAATTATCTGTAAGTATGTCTGCATTTGCATTCAGACACTACAAAACAACCCCACTCCCAATCAAACTATGTTATTATTCACCATCTCACAAAGGATAATGATCCGTAACAAAGAGGAGAGCAAAAAATAGACAAATGGAGGAGCCTGACCGGCCGCTATCAGCTTCTGCTGGTTGCAGCAGAGAACTCAGGTGTTCTCAGACCCTGCATGGATGTGTAGGAGTTACATAGTTTGAAACAGGTTTGTCATTGCCTAATTCACGAATCATGGGATGTTACAACAGTGACCGCCCTTGGCAAGCGTTCTAGAAACTTCTAAGAAATTGGATTTATGCCCCTTTTCCAATAATTGACCAATAAGTTGGAACCCTGAGGTTCCAACTTATTGGTCAATTATTGGAAAGTATTTCCCTTATGACAAAGGTAAGAGATATTGTTCGCTGTGTAATCTAGAATTATATTTTTTATTAGTCTCTAAGGGTAAGTTGATAAATAAACTCCCATATAATGCTTTCAGATGTACCCATTATCCGAGACACACATTTCTCTGGTTTAAATGAGTTATAAATTTCAGTATGATCGGGTAATATAGTGCATTATAGTATAATATTAGGTATTAAGGCAGACCATATCAATGTATAATTTACTAATAGCAATTGTATTCGTATTTGTGGTTATTTGCTAAAGTTTCTAGAGATAATATAATATAGATTTCCATTGATTTAGATGTTATTTCCAGGAATCAATATTTGTAATATGTGATTGTTTATAATTAATAACATTATGAGGGGTTTTCTCACTTTGACGGACCTTTATTTAAGGAGGAATTTATTTAAGGAAAAATTTGAATATGAACCAGACTTAGAGACGATGTTTTTGGTGTTTACTTTTTGCTCTTTACCTTTTACCCTGAAGATGTGTAAGGTAATTTATTTATTTAACTTGAATTTAAGAGTTAAATATAATTTTATACAGAAATGTCGACATAGGAATAAATTTCAATGATAATGGATATTAGCGTCACAACTCTCATTAAAATTTTTGCGATATATATATATATATATATTTACACACACACACCACAAACACGCAAATACAGTCGTTGTCTTCCCCTCCCCCTCTCACTCCCATACAACACCCAATCCCAAACGCTAGTCTTCCATTCACATTCCTCCCCTCTCCCCCATACCACCACTTACATTCCTACACGCACTCTCACACGTGATACGTATATTATATATGCATGAAAGGAGATAGAAATACTCGCTAACAGAGGCAGACACATTTAGAACTTGTTTGAAGCAGTTGACATATTTGTTCTGATAGGTTTGTTCACCATGGACTACGAAGAAGTGATTGGAACAATTGGAGGATGTGGTCTTTATCAGAAACTGATGCTAGCTTTCCTCTTCTCTTCAACCATTATGGATGGTTTACAAATTGGAAGCATGATATTTATTGTACCTGAATTAGATTACAGGTAAGTTTATAATAATGATTTCCACGTATTATTATTTATTCCAGGTGGGTGGTTGAAATGGTGGCGCTTCGACCAAAAATTCCTTGAAACATTTTTTTCCTTTGTTGTTTGGGATTAAAAACCTTTCTTACTCCCCCACCACCATCATGAGTTTACGATACCTGAAATTTTTACACTTGATTTTATCGACCTTTTGAGCTCATCCCTGCATTTTCTCTTTCCATAATTCCTTGAAGGGTCATGGGGGAAGAGTGCTCAGGTACCTCACCCATAGGGTCCTATCAGAAGCAACTTCTTAAATCTCTTTCTCACACACCTAGTTATATACTTGAAGAGGGAAGCTCAACAAGGAGATCCCGCTATAATTAGAGCCCTATTTTTTTGTCTCCTTTTTAAAAACCCCTTCAGGCATCAATAAATAAAATACTAAGGATGTAACGTCATTGATCTTGATCAAGGGTTCCCTCATCCCTCCCTCCAGAAATCCTGTTTGGTTTTATATTGCTGAAAGCTGCC
>NW_026325124.1:0-411 GCF_001194135.2 Octopus bimaculoides
TACATATATACATACATACCTACAGACATACATACATAGATACATACATACATATTAATATTCTGCATCTATCTACCTATATATGTCTATGTGTGTATGTAAGGGTACATGTTTATGCATCACACAACTGCTATTATAATACACTCACATCTTAAACCATTGAATTTCAACTCTTTTACACTGATGCCTATATTCTTTGCTGAAACACAGACACACATGCAAATACACCCAACTCCTCACACACAGCAGATATGATTCCACCAAACACTACTGACCAATTGCTATTTTCGGTTTAGTCCCACTCTATGGCTGATTGGGCAAATGACCTCTTATGCACCCCAGGTCTTCTGAGTGAACTTGGCTGACAGAAACCAAAGGAAGCCCATCATAAATATAAATATACATATATAT
>NW_026325124.1:1322-1928 GCF_001194135.2 Octopus bimaculoides
ATATATATATATATATATATATATACATTCTAATGCATATACATATAGATACATATATGTCTGTGTGTGATTGTGTATGTGTTTGTAATGTGTTTGTTTCCAACCACGACTTGATGACCAGTGCTGGTTTGTTTATGTTACTATAACTTAGTAGTTTGGCAAAAGACACCAATAGAATAAGTACCAGGCTTCGAATATATATAGGTACTGGGGTTGATTTGAGTGACTAAACCAAAGAAGGAGATGCCTCATCATGGCTGCAGTCTAATGACTAAAACAAGTATAAGACAAATGATCTTGCATTTGCGTGTATGTGTGTGTGTCTACATATAGGTGAGTAAGTAAGTGCAAATCAAGGTGGAAAAAATAACAATCGAATACCAAATGTAGAGTAATGTGTTTTTATTAGCTGCAAAATTATCACAAAACTGTCACTCAGAGTTTCACGTTCCTGTTCGTTTTTATCAAAACCGTCGAACAAATGGTTACATGGAACTCTGAGTAACAGTTCTGTGATAATTTTGCTGCTTTAATAAAAGTATATATCGATGAAAAATACGAGACGTTTTCGTCAGGGAGACTCAAATGAATAGGTTTGCACTCTCT
>NW_026325125.1:0-519 GCF_001194135.2 Octopus bimaculoides
GTGTGTGTGTGTGTGTGTGTGTGTGGTCGTCGTCGTCGATATGAGGAGTGTACTAACGGTGATAGAACAATAATAACAACAAAAATAAGAGAAAAGAATATATCAACAATAAAAAAAAATGAAATATAATCCCAATAAAGACAAAAAAACCGTAAAATACAATTAAAACGAGAACAGCAACCACCACAACAGCAAGACTTGTAAGAATAATAACAAGAAGAAAAAGACGAAAAGTGAGGAAGAAAGATAGAAAGGAAAACGTGAAGAAGACAATAAGATTAACAGAAATTGCAAGAGCAAAACAATTAACAAAGAAAGATAAAGTAAAACAATATGAGCGGGAACAATGACAACAACAACAAAAACAACACAAACATTATCAAGAAGAGTACTACTGCACCAACAATAACGGCAACACAAAGGACATAAGAATTATTGAAAAATAACAACAACAATAACAAAGAAAACTTGTACGAAGAAGAACAATGACTATATCATCATCATCATCATCATCATTAA
>NW_026325127.1:0-392 GCF_001194135.2 Octopus bimaculoides
AACAACATCAACAAATAACATCAGCCAACAAGAGACCATCTGTGTGGTCGTCTGTATCGCTAGAAATAGCAGTCAAAACTCTGTCAAATCACACGATGCAGTGTTAAAAAGAAAAAAAAACGGAAGGACACAATGAACAACGGACGAATTGAAGGCAGGGATGGTCACCGCTGGAAGCTTCTTGATCATAGTTTCGCTCAGTGAGGATCGACCTCGGGCTAAGCAACAACAACAACAACAACAACAGTGAATTCCACCTCACACCGCAACTACTTAAAGTTCTTGTTTATTTTTCTATGGTGGATGTACTGTTGATACTGTAACCATGACCACAACATTGTGACCACCTCTACTACTACTACTACTACTACTACTACTACTACTACTACTAC
>NW_026325128.1:0-361 GCF_001194135.2 Octopus bimaculoides
TATTCATAGGCAAAAAGGTAACTACATACATGCATGCTTATATACATACAAACTTTATAGACTAAGATCAATAGTTGTATACATATATACACACGCATACAAAAATACATGCGTACATATGTACAAAAAACGTATATGCGTACATGCTACAACATACACATAAATAATTACATACATAGATGCAAATATACATGGATACAAAAATACGTATTCACACATTAATGTAAAGATATATACTGACTTATACATACACATATATCATATATGCAAGTATATATACGTATATATATTTGCGTTTGCGTGTATACATAAATATATATGTGTATACATATATATATGCATACATATGTATATATATATA
>NW_026325129.1:0-227 GCF_001194135.2 Octopus bimaculoides
AAGAAAAATATTATTGACATTGACTTCGAAGTTTCGATCTCGTAAACCACCGTATCTGCTAGTATGCAAACACATACACCGGTACACACAGACGTCTAGATAGATATATAGATAGATAGACAGATGGATACATGCATACATACATACATAGACTGACAGATACATACATACATACATATGACTTTGAGACTCAGTCTCAACTCATGGCTCGCCACTTTAGCCTGCGT
>NW_026325130.1:0-260 GCF_001194135.2 Octopus bimaculoides
GTCTTCGTCTGTTGGTTTTTTTCGTAAATTCTCCCATGTATATATATGTATGTATGTACGTATGTATGTAAGTATGTATAAATTTGTAAGCAAAACCGAAGACTGTAAAGCTCGGAGAATAGCGACACACATAGGTCCTTTGAAATAATAACTGTAATTATATATTATTTATATAATATATGCTCCATTTCGAGCGACCAAACGTAAACAATTGACCGGTTAATTGCTTAGAGTTGGTCCCTCTAAATTGAGCATATATT
>NW_026325131.1:0-426 GCF_001194135.2 Octopus bimaculoides
TATATATATGTATATACATGTATATATATGCATCTCGTGCCTATATATGTATATACAAACATTTATATATACATGCAATAGTACATATGTACATATATATATGTATTATTTATATATGCATATATGTACACAAACATACACACACATATGCACACATAAACTGTATGAATATATATATACATGTGTGTGTTTATATTGCTACGTATATTCTATATGTATATTCACATGTATAAATATCTATATCAACACATATATGAATATATATTTATGTGCATGATTACAATAATTTGATTGTTATATTTACTGTTATGTATTATTTATGACTCGCTTAATAGCCAGTAGTGATGCGAAAGTGTTTACGAAAATTAGACCTATTTATATGTGAATGTACATGATTGTATATGAAGGAATATATATACATATATA
>NW_026325132.1:0-225 GCF_001194135.2 Octopus bimaculoides
TTAGAAATTTCAAAAATTTTGAAACGAGATCATCGAACTGTGAAACATTTTGTCATTGACGTCAAAGATGGAAGAAAAAAGCACAAAAGTGGCAGACCAAAGGTGACTCCACCACGAGATTTTAGAAGAATCAAGAGGAGTGTGCGAGCAAACCCACACAGCACAAGCAAAGCTGTTTTCGACCATGCAGGAGTGTCTGACATCTCTAAAAGGACCCGAAATCGG
>NW_026325133.1:0-308 GCF_001194135.2 Octopus bimaculoides
ATATATGTATATTATATATATATGTATATGTATATGCGATCGTATGTATAATTTTATTTATATGCACATCTATGCAGGTATATTTGTCCCTATATCTGTTATCTGTATAGAAATGTGTATATATCTATTTAACTGTAGATGTATGTGTGTGTTCGTATGAGTATGTATGCGCGTGCGCGCGCAATCTTACCGGTGTTTCGGTATATCGTGTGACGGCATGCTTGTATACATCGGTATATGTGAAGAAAATAAGAGAGCGAGAGAGAGAGACAGAGAGAGAGAGAGAGAGAGAGAGAGAGGGAGAGAGA
>NW_026325134.1:0-237 GCF_001194135.2 Octopus bimaculoides
ATATATATATATATATATACATACCGACATGTATATTTTATAAATAGATATATACATATAAATACATATATATTACATATATACACACATACATACACATGTATTACATACACACACACCTATACACACATATATATACATATATACACACACAATTCTATATACACACACACACACATATACACACACATACATACATATACACACATACATACATTATATATTTATACATATACA
>NW_026325135.1:0-444 GCF_001194135.2 Octopus bimaculoides
TACATACATACATACATACATACATGCATACATACATACATACATATGCGAATACATACATATACATATACTCGGAACCCGAATAAAGTATGTCTAAATATATCTATGTGTTTATATATATGTCCATGTATGTGGATACATATGTGTATGCGTGTGTTTGCGTTTGTGTTTGTTTGCGTGTGTGTGTACATGTGCGTGCGTGTATGTGATTGTGTCGTCTGTGTGTATAGGGGTGTGTGTGTGTAAAGGTGCTGGTATTTATATAAGTACAATTACTATAAAATTTTATTTATATATTTAGTGAGAATATAAGCAGATGGTTTTGTATAAAAACATGTACATCTATTTGCATAAACGCTGAAATTTATATAAAACATTCATATATGTAGCAGCACATGCGTACTCACACACATAGACGCTCCCAGAGACACATCAGCATATATA
>NW_026325136.1:0-269 GCF_001194135.2 Octopus bimaculoides
ATAATATATAATAGCAACATTATAAATGGAATAAAATTACCGTAGTGTTTAACGTTGGGGATATAGCTCAGAGGTAGAGCATTCGACTGCAGATCGAGAGGTCCCCGGTTCGAACGCGGGTGTCCCCTTCAGTTTTTTTTTCCATTTTATTTTGAATTTGCGAAAATAATATATAATAGCAACATTATAAATGGAATAAAATTACCGTAGTGTTTGACGTTGGGGATATAGCCCAGTGGTAGAGCATTCGACTGCAGATCGAGAGGTCC
>NW_026325137.1:0-678 GCF_001194135.2 Octopus bimaculoides
CCACTATTTGAAGTAGTCCTGGAATTCTTGCAAAGTGATGCTTTTAACACCTCTATCGTTTTTTGTTTTTTTCTTCACCTCTTCCACATCTGCAAAATGTTTTCCTTTAAGGACTTTTTTCATTTGGAGGAACAGAAAAAAGTTAAAGGGAGCAAGATCAGATGAATAGGGAGGGTGTGTAAGTGAAGTCATGCCATTTCTGGCAAAAACTGCCTCACACTCAAGGCAGTGTGCACAGGTGCATTGTTGTGATGAAAACACCACTCTTCACTTTGCCACAGCTTGGAGTGACTTTGTCTCACCACGTCTTGCAAACACTTCAGAACTGCCAAGTAAAATGATTGGTTAGCAGTTTGACCAGGAGGAACAAATTCTGTGCGAACAATTCCTTTTACATCAATGAAACAAATCAGCATCATCTTGACATTGGATTTCACTTGACATGCTTTTCTGGGGTGTGGTGACGTTGAATTCTTCCATCGACTTGATTGCTGCTTCATTTCCAGGTCATAGCCATAGCACCAGCTTTTGTTACCAGTGATGAGCTTCAGAAAAAGGTTCAGATCAACTTCTAACAGTTCTTTCAGTCCATGACATGCATTCAGTCATGACTGCTTTTGATCTTCCGTGAACAAGCAAGGCACAAATTTCACTACAACTCTTTTCATTTGCAATTCC
>NW_026325138.1:0-299 GCF_001194135.2 Octopus bimaculoides
GCATGGCCGCAGTCAAATGACTGAAACAAGTAAAAGAGTATATATTACAAGCAATAATGAATAAAGAAAATCCTGTTTTTGGCAAAGTGACACATTACTTTTGGAGAATAGAGTACCAGTCATTTTCAAGTGCATTCATGTCTGCAAGACCTGTTGGAGAGTATATGGAAAAGTAAAAAAATGTCGCTTTGGCTTTCCTAAATCAGATGGGAATTTCAAATTTCATACTGTAACTGAAAGTGTAAAATCAAGAAAAAAAATGGAAAACTATCCCTAGATGTCATCATCATCATCATCAT
>NW_026325139.1:0-105 GCF_001194135.2 Octopus bimaculoides
ACGTGTATATATACATACGTGTATATATACATACGTGTATATATACATACATATGTATATATACATACATATGTATATATATACATACATATGTATATATATACA
>NW_026325139.1:186-288 GCF_001194135.2 Octopus bimaculoides
TATATACATACATATGTATATATATACATACATATGTATATATATACATAGGTATATATACATATGTATATATGTATATACATATGTATATATGTATATACA
>NW_026325140.1:0-245 GCF_001194135.2 Octopus bimaculoides
CGTGGATAGGAAAGTGTCAAGTTTTGTCTTGAAGACCTCCGCATCCATGTGTTGCACCCCCTAGAATTTTCAGGTGGTGCAAGATCAAAATTTGCAACCCCTACATAATCTTAGCAGTTGCAGAAAAAAAGTGTCTAAAATCTATCGGTATAAAATGGTTAAGTTCAATCTCGTTTGAAAACAAAGAAAAAAATCAATATATAAATAAATAAAAGTGATGAAGCTAGCATAAAATTCCCTAGGGA
>NW_026325141.1:0-460 GCF_001194135.2 Octopus bimaculoides
ATCAGAACCGTTACATTGTTTTAGGGATCTCTATCGTTATTCTAAACGTAATGTGTTCATGCTCACATCGAACTATTTCTAGGTAGTTTTTTGATTGCTTCGGTTAGTACAATGTTTCTGGACCATAACAAAACTCATGGGAAATGATAAGTAGGTTACACATCCATCTTTTAAGGAATGAGACACATTACTTTAAAAATGGGACTCGTGGTGCATTTAATAATCATCCATACTGTTTCTCCTTTATCGAAGTTCACTACAGAAACTTCTCAATTACTCACCGCACCCAAGTGAGTTTATTTATGCATACCCGTATTTATATACTCTCATCCATATTTACTCCCCTTTACACATCAAAATATATATATGTATGTGTGTGTATTTATATATATATGGTATATGATATACATATATATATATATATATATATGTGGTATATGATATATATATCCCTACATCT
>NW_026325142.1:0-605 GCF_001194135.2 Octopus bimaculoides
AAACACAGACATAAAGTTCTAAAAATATTTTTTTAAATACATATACATTAATACATATTAATACAGATCAATATAAAGCTATATATAAAAGCATAACATATAAATATATAAATAAGAATATAAATCAAAAGAACGTAAAGATATGCAAGATATAAATATGGTGAGTGCAAACGAAAGAGAACACATTAACAGAAATAGAAAAGAGATTGAAAATAAAATGATAAAACTATAGAAAAAGATTCAACATATATAAATTATATAAGATAACAGAAGGGAGGCGTCTAAGTCCTGAAACAGCAAAGAACGATAAGACAGTTCAGAGCGCAAGTAACTACATTACTGGAAAAGATCAAAAATTTATAATAAAGGATTAAGAATTAAGTATAAAGTGCCGTTATTAGAGGAAATCCATTCCACGGCCGTTTCTGGAGTACGTTTTCGATAAGGTAAAAAGCTCAAGAGTTAACTCATAGTTGTAAGTCGTAGAATGGACTTACTCTAATAACGGGACTTTATCCTGAATACTTAATTGTAAATTTTTTATCTGCTCTTGTAATGTAGCTATTTGCTCTCTGAACTGTCTTTTCTTTTTTTTTTTTTTTTTT
>NW_026325143.1:0-251 GCF_001194135.2 Octopus bimaculoides
GTAAGTGTGTGTGTGTAAGTGTGTGCGTCTGTAGACATATATATATATGTATGTGTGTGTGTGTGTGTATATGTGTGAGTGTAATAATGTACCTAAATCACATTTATTGCTAAACGGAAAATATGTGGGTGCGCGTGTATGTGTGTACATTCTATGTGCGTAAGTGCGTGTATGTATTTGTATATGTATATATATATAAATACGTATATATACATCAGATGTAATATATATATATATATATATATAGATAT
>NW_026325144.1:0-870 GCF_001194135.2 Octopus bimaculoides
CAAAACATCCAGACAGTTAGGTGATACAAAAAGGGGACAAAACATCCAGAAAAAACGGACAGATCATTCGGAGTTTTCTTTCTTCAGTGGATTTCGTAAACCTAACTGCTACGAAATAACAGAGGCTCTGTAAATAGTTGACTGCAGGATGTAAGGTCTTAGACGTTGTTATTTGTGTAAATGAACGAACTGTAGCTGCTCTCGTAATATTTAGCTCTGTATGAACCACAGTCGAACAGTTGTCTCTTAGCCTATAAACCCATCCATGCTGAGATTGATGATGGTTGTTGTTCAGAGTCGACGCTGAGCAACAGGCTTCTGATTTATGGGCGTTTCAACTGTTCATATCACGTCGTTTTTTTCTAAACGGTATGGGTACGGGGAGTGGTTTAAAAACAAGTTAACAATTCCTAACGGGGTGAACGACCATGCAGAACTTTGATCGTTCATTCGTAGATGCGTGTGTATGCGTGCATCCATCTACGTAGGAGAACATGTGTGTATGTATGAGTGTAGATGTATGTGTGTGTATGTATATGTGTATATGTGTGTGAATGTATATGTGTGCATGTATGTGTGTGAATGTATGTGTGTGTATGTATGTGTGTAAACGTATGTGTGTATGTACGTGTGGATGCATAGGCGTGTATTATGTGTGTGAATGTAGATGTGTATGTATGTGTGTGAATGTATATGTGTGTATGTATGTGTGTGTGAATGCATATGTGTGTATGTATGTGTGAATGTGTGTGTATGTGTGCGAATGTAAATGTTTGTATGTACGTGTGTGTGTGTAACATATGGTATATATATATATATATATAAATGTATATATATATGTGTGTATATATATATGTATATATATATATA
>NW_026325145.1:0-245 GCF_001194135.2 Octopus bimaculoides
CGAAAATCCTACGAAGGCCAGTCAGGCAGTACTGGCAACGGCCATGCTCAGAATGGTGCATCTTATGTGCCACCCGCACAAGAGCCAGTCAAGATCTCTTGAAAAATATCTTTCATACAAACACATTTTATTTCTTCATTAATTAATTAACTGTTAAGATTATTAACATAAGTGCAAATATTAGATAATTATAAGTACTAACTTCAGACAGAAAAGACAAACAAGCTCACTGAATAGATTCGCAT
>NW_026325146.1:0-211 GCF_001194135.2 Octopus bimaculoides
ATACATACATACATGCTACATACATAATTGAATACATGCATGCATACATACATACATACATGTACACATACATACATACATACATACATACAGTCAGTTTCCGTCTAAACATGCAGTTATGTGCATGAGAATACATACATAAAACAAAACATACAAATCTACTCATATACATACCTGTATGCACATACACACACACACACACACACACACA
>NW_026325147.1:0-423 GCF_001194135.2 Octopus bimaculoides
CACACACACACACACACACACACACACACACACACACATCCCTGTGTGTCTATGCATGTATGTATGTGTGTGTGTATGTGTATACGAGTAATTTTTGAGACGTACGTTCACATAAATATATACACGTATATATATATGTCTGTCTGTCTGTCTCTCTGTATATATACATAAATCTCTCTCTATATATATTATATTATATATATACACAAAAGGTGGTGCTCCAGCATGGCCACAGTCAAAAGACTGAAACAAGTAAAAGAGTAAAACACACACACACATATGTATACGCATAACATATGTAAAAGCTTACAAAGAATAAGAAAAAGAACTCAATATGTATCTAAAGCGTAAATATTTACTGTAATACTGGAGTTATATACATACATACATACATATATGTATATATATATATATATATATATA
>NW_026325148.1:0-138 GCF_001194135.2 Octopus bimaculoides
TATAAATTAATGTATATAAATATATATATATACATATATATATATACATATATATACACATTAATGTATATATATATACATTAATGTATATATATATATACATATTAATGTATATATATATACATTAATGTATATATA
>NW_026325148.1:253-387 GCF_001194135.2 Octopus bimaculoides
TATATATATATATATACATAAATGTATATAAATATATATATACATATATACATAAATGTATATAAATATATATATACATATACATTTATGTATATAAATGTATATATATATATATTTACATGCATATATGTATA
>NW_026325149.1:0-719 GCF_001194135.2 Octopus bimaculoides
CGGACAACTGTATCGACGATTGTGCATAATAAGGACAAGATTTTAACACACATCACATCTGAAGCTCCAGGGATGAAGAGCACTGTCATCAATAAGAAAAGAGGCAAAATCTTTGAAGAAATGGAAAGTCTTCTATCTATTTGGATTGACAGGCAGAATCGTCAGAATGCTACTCTTGGTCAAGAAATCGACCAGGAAAAAGACGTTGTTTTTATTTGAGAACCTGAAGAAAAAATATCCAAATGAGAAAGATGTAGAGTTCAAGACAAGTCAAGGATGGTTTATGAGATTTAAAAACCGGAGAAGTGTTCACTTCCTTAAGAAGCGAGGTGAAAGTGCATCTGCTGACCAACACGCAGCAGCGGAATTTCCTTCGACATTGAAGATCATCGAAGAAAACGAGCAACAAAATAAAGAAAAAGAAGACCAAGTCGAATTTGAGCTACGCCACTTCACCATTAAGAAAATGCAGCAAACATTTGCACACATCGATAAAGGACTTGCTATGTTCGAAGATATGGATCCAAATGGTCAACGATTTTCCAAGATTGTGAGGGCTTGTCACGAAGCTTTTGCTCCTTATAGCGTAATCCGTGACAAAAAGAAAACAGTTCAAAGCACTCTTGACCAGTTTTTTAAACGCATCGAACGACCACGAGAAATGCCAGAATCAGCTGATGATGCTGACGTTAACGATCTTCGGCCATCTACATCTACAA
>NW_026325151.1:0-574 GCF_001194135.2 Octopus bimaculoides
ATAGATGCATGCATACATACTTGGTAATATCAATAAATACATATTTATATCTGCCTAAAACTTTGTTTATAGACATAGAAACTTATTTACATATATGAGTATGTTTATACGTTTGTAATATTCTAATATTGATATATTAATTTATATATTTAGTATTTTCCTCCCGATAATCGCTCACCACATTTAGCTATATCAGACACTCACGAGTAGTTTACAGCAAGAATCTTCGTTCAAACATCTGCACAAAAATTGGATGTAGGATCGCAGGATAATCTGTCTGTTGGATCTAAGGGACTTTCTGGTCACGTGTGACAGATATTATTATTCTTTACGTTACTTCATTTGTGAATACACAGCTGGAATTTTACTTACTCCCATGATCATGTACATTATTTACATTATTTACATTTGACGGATATTTGTCCTCATCTTATTTGTTAACACAACGTCTCGGCTGACATACCCTCCAGCCTTCATCAAGTGTCTTGGGGAAATTTTAAACCTGGATTCTCATTCCTAAGGTATTTTCGATGCTGCTGTTATTATTATTATTATTATTATTATTATTATTATT
>NW_026325152.1:0-328 GCF_001194135.2 Octopus bimaculoides
TGCTGGGACACCACCTATAAAAGTTTATTCAATTATATCAATATTAGTACTTATTTTGTCTGGTACTATTTTATTGATCTCTATATAATTGAAATGCCATTTAAGCAGCGTAAACGTAGACACGCCTACTGTTACACTTGTATCCATAGGCTTACACCTGTTCCATAGGCTTCCACACAATTTCCATTTACTAAATTTCACTCAAAAGATATTGGTCATGCTGAAGCTACTAAAGATGACACTAGCCCTTGATGTCACTGTGTAGGCACAAACCCAAAAGCAAGTGGTTGCAAAGTGAACCTTTCAACTATATAGCAATGCCTGAGCA
>NW_026325153.1:0-418 GCF_001194135.2 Octopus bimaculoides
CTTTCTCTCTCTCTTACACACACATGCACAAACACATATGTACACACATTTGCACACATGTACAAACGTGCATGCACACTCTTAGATGCATACAAGCACACACAAACATAAAACTACACACTGAGAGCAAACTGTTCTGCTTTAGTGATGTAGAGACATCCATTCTCTCTCTCTCTCTCTCTCATTCTCACATCAACACACACACACACATATGTATATGTACGTATATATCGATATGAAATATACACTCATGTATACATATACATATAAATATACTGAATAAGAATATATACATATCTACAGATGCATATGTATACGCATTCATACACTTACATGTGCACGTACATACTCATACGCACACGCACACACGCACACGTGCTTACACACATATATATGTGTGCGTGTATATATATATATA
>NW_026325154.1:0-711 GCF_001194135.2 Octopus bimaculoides
ATATATATATGCAAATATACATGTATATATATGGCACCTTCAGTAAACGGGCGTGGCCTAGTGGCGAGGGTATTGCACTCACGATCTCTAAAATTGTGGTTATGCGATCTGCGGACCGGGCTATACGATGTGCTTTTGAGTAATACACTTTATTTTTCCCGTAGCGTCTGTCCACTCATCTGTATATGAGTGACCGTGTGACTAACTGGCCCTCCCGATTATTGAAGATGTGATTTCGGTAATTTGGTAATCAGCTATATGAATCCAAAGGATTTGGATTGATCGTAGGCTGATGATGATGATGATGTGAAAGCTGGAGTGATTTTTGGATTCCTGCCAGCGACCTTCTCGCTACAAACCTCACTCACATTAAAATACCTTTCAGATTCACAGTATTTCATATTTTTGCAGTATCATTCTTATATTTGTCTCTGTTCAAATACATTTTGTACCTCTAATTCTGACTTTGGACTACAGAGAGCATATTCTGATATTCCCGATTCAATGCTTGTTCAAATTCAGAATCATTATACTAGAAACACTGATTTTATCTGGGTCATTGTTTTGAAAGTATTTTACCCGCATTTTCTGTGTCTAAACGCAGGACAGTTGCTTCTTGAATATACCCGCCACCCCCCATAAAAAAAGGAGCATCACAATCTCACACTGTTTAATACTACAAATCACCCTTTTTTTACATTTATTATCTTT
>NW_026325155.1:0-800 GCF_001194135.2 Octopus bimaculoides
ACTTCTTATTTTGAACTTGACAAAGACAGACGTACTGTTGAAATATCGTTTAACTAATAAAATGTCTTACAATGGAATCGCGCTCTTGACTAATAATAATAATAATAATAATAATAATAATAATAATAATAATAATAATAATAATAATAACAATAATAATAATAATGAGGTAGACACGCTCTCTCCACTCCTGTTCTGCCTGGCACTCACACCTTTAACAGAATTGCTAAATAGAACTGGATGCGGTTATAAATGCTACGGAAAACAGTCAGCCACCTTCTATATATGGATGACCTAAAATTATATGCAAAAAAATGACAAAGAGCTAGAAACACTACTACAGACAATACACAGCTTTACCAAGGAAATAAATATGAAATTCGGATTAGAAAAATGTGCCAAAGCAACCCTGAAAAGAGGAAAATTAGTTATAAGTAGCAATATAACACTAGATAAAGCCAATGAAATAAGAGAACTAGACGAAAGCCAAACATATAAGTATTTCGGAGTCAATGAACTAGATAGGATACAACATACACAAATGAAAGAAAAAATAAAGAAAGAGTACTATAGACGAGTTAGATCAATACTAAAAACAGAGCTCAATGCTAAAAACAAGATAATGGGTATCAACACTTTAGCTGTCCCAGTTAAAAGCTACAGCTACAACATCCTTAACTGGACACTAAACGAATTATGTAAAATAGACAGGAACACAAGAAAAATAATGACAGGAAATAGGATGCACCCCCCAAAATCTGACATAGAAATGCTATATATACAACGCACAGAAGGTGGCA
>NW_026325156.1:0-287 GCF_001194135.2 Octopus bimaculoides
TATAGTTAATTAAAAAGCAACACAGAGAAAAAGAAAACAAACGCGAGTACGTAGCACAAGCACTGTATTAATAAGACGCTCAGAGACAAAGGAGAGTAACTGTTTTACATTTCGAATATAGCTCTTCTTCGGGAACAGGAAAAAAAAGCTAAGTCCAAAGGAGAAGAAGAAAGAAGGAGGAAAAAAATCGCTAACAGTTATAAAATCTCAAAAAGACATAGAGCAGTTGTTGGCAGGCCGTCGCTTACGACGTCGAGGGTTCCAGTTGATCTGATCAACGGAACAGC
>NW_026325157.1:0-315 GCF_001194135.2 Octopus bimaculoides
CATACATACATACATACATACATATATACATACACACATACATACACACAAGCATGCATGCATAGCAACATACACACATTGCATACAAAACCCACCGCATTCTGCGTGGTTTCTCTCTAAGCACTTTACTACAATATGATTGAACACACAGAGATGTATCAACTGAATAAATAAGGAGAATTATATCACATTATTAACATCATATAATGATGCAACCGACCTAGCTCCAAAAAAAGTAAATTATGCAAAATACTCACAAAGCAAAGATATGAATTCTAAGTAATCATAGATGAAATGTTACACATACTATACATT
>NW_026325158.1:0-206 GCF_001194135.2 Octopus bimaculoides
TATATATATATATATATATATATATATATATATATATATCGGCAACTCAATAAGAAGACATATTTATATTTCATATATAAGCCGATAAAATGATATACAAGAAAATAAAAACAGGTTAGTCAAAGAGACTGATGGATGTATAGATGAATGGATAGGCGGACCGATAGATAGATAGATAGATAGATAGATAGATAGATAGATAGATA
>NW_026325159.1:0-506 GCF_001194135.2 Octopus bimaculoides
TATGTATATATATATATATATATGTGTGTGTGTGTGTGTATGTGTAGATATACATATACATCCATATATATATATATATATACACACGGAAAAAGGGATGAGAAAAGCCAGGTAGATGTTAATAAAGCAATCAGTTTTACACGAATTTCAGCATCTCTATCCAGTAACTAGACTCCAGTAAATGTAAATAGAATACTACAGAAAGATGATAATGCGTTAAGTATGACAAATAGATGCAAATACCATTTAGAAGACTTTTGAGAAATTCGAAATTTTTAACAACAAAAACACGCATAGAGAAAATCACAACTTTTTTACAGAATTCATTTTATAAAACCAGCAATAGTTTCAATTGTATTAGCATGTTTAGTTGCAGAAAATATCATTGGAATAAATACGTTAACACAACGTTTTGAAGGTAACCAAAATTTGCGAACTTAATAAATATTTCCAGTACCTGAACTGGAAGCATAATTTAATAAAGATTTTTTCTAACCGGTTTTCAT
>NW_026325160.1:0-404 GCF_001194135.2 Octopus bimaculoides
CATATATACATATATATACATATATACATATACATACATATACATATATAAATACATACGTACATACACACATATACATATATACATACGTACACACATACATATATATCTATATATAGATATATACATAATACATACATACATATATATACATATATACACACACACACATTAATGCACCAGTACAAATTTGCTTAAGGACGATCAAATTTAATCTTTTTAAAATATACTCACACATAACGCCCACTGACGTATGCGCTTATGTCTATATATAGCTATATATAGATGTATGTATATCTGTATGCATGTGTGTGTGTATGTATGTATGTATGTATATACCTCTCTGTCTATTTCTCTCTATTAATGTCTATCTATATAGATATACAAACACATATATATTTATG
>NW_026325161.1:0-248 GCF_001194135.2 Octopus bimaculoides
CAAATTTAGGAAATAATCGGTAAATTCGCCACAAAGGGCAGGTTTCCCGTGCAAACAAATTGCTTCAACCGAATTCATCAGTTGTTGCACGACTTTGACATAAAAAAAATATGATCCCCAAAATAACTTTTTAAGGCAATAAAAAGGGTTTAAAACTATAAATATTTGACCCGAGCTCAAAAGCGAAATAAAAAAATCATGGAAAAAAAAAAACTGGGAAAGAATTGGAAAGAAAAGAAAAAAATGCA
>NW_026325162.1:0-250 GCF_001194135.2 Octopus bimaculoides
TTGAAACTGGAAAAAAGTTGGAGAGAGCTGTAAGATAGGTTAATACAGGTTAAAATGCATTTGAAGTAATAGACTGTTGCTCATAATGCTTAATATAAAACAAAATATATAATGGCTGGGAAGTCTTTTCACTTACCTTACAAGCAGCCATTGTTTGTACGTATGATTGCATCCCGACAAGGAAGATAAAATTAGTGGCAGCCAAAGAAGAACACAAGCATACTAAAACCTTTGAACTGATTAAATCCCA
>NW_026325164.1:0-285 GCF_001194135.2 Octopus bimaculoides
ATATATATCTACATATTTGCGTGGATATATTTTATTTAACCTCTCTCTCCTTTTGCTTTTTATTGGTTTTGTTTTAATGGTTTTATTTTTTTTGTTTTCTGGGGTCGGTGGAGAGAAACGAGAAGTTTTCTCTGAATAATAACATCTCAGAAAATACGCGAGTTTGCAGGGCAGTAAGATATTTGATGTAAATCCAAGCAAAAAGTGCTGGTATCCACATTAAACTCCTCGAAGTGTGTAGAAACACACACACACACACAATTACGTACAAACATACACACACAC
>NW_026325165.1:0-373 GCF_001194135.2 Octopus bimaculoides
TGCGTGACATGGTGATCTCATATCAAGATAAACAGCGCATGACCTGGCAGATGGAGCCCAGTTAGAATTTTCTTTAAGTCGAGTAGCTCAAAAGGTCCTGAATAAGGTTTGTTTAAGGATGATGAACGAAACACTCATGTTTCCAGGGGTGAATTCCTCTCAACACTTATGATGCCCCCAACCACTACTCCTGCTCATGGTCAGAGATGCACATAATGTCATCCACCAAAGAGGACTCTGAAATGATTAAAGTCAAACAACTGACAAGCAAATCTGTGGTATTGAGCAGGATATTTACTATAGCCTATCTTTTATATCAAGACAAAGCATGTACATGATAACACTTTTACCATTATCATTATTATTATTATTA
>NW_026325166.1:0-1712 GCF_001194135.2 Octopus bimaculoides
TTAAGCCTCACATGCATGTATTGACATGTCTCTCTCTATCTCTCTCCTCCACCTCTCTCTTTGCATATGTATATCTTGGTGCGTGCGTGTGTGTGTGTGTGTGTTTCGATTAGGATCATGGGGCAGATTCAGGCATGGTTTGATGTTAATAACTTTTCCAATTCACAAATTAGAATTAACCTAACTCTATTGACACTTTTTGCACCTTAAAATCTGTCATGAACCGACAGACGTCTTAAGCCAGAGTTTATCCTGTGAGTGAATACAAGACCCTATCTTCAATGGGGCACCACTCTGTTTTCAACAAGTCTTAGCCCCCTGGGTTTACAGTCCATTACCTGCCTTCACTTGAGCAATGCAATGGTGACATTGGCAGTCGTAGATATTGACATTTTTCTCATTATTTTGGGTTCAATAAAATAGAGACCAGGCAAGTATAAGGTTTGATGTAATCAACTTGTCCCCTCCCTTCAAAATTGCAGGCTTTGCACCAATAATAGAGAGAATCATAATTTTTAATAAGATGGTGAGCTGGCAGAATCATTAGCACACCAGGCAAATGTTTATTGGCATTTCGCCCTGTCACTACATTCTGAGTTCAAATTCCGCTAAAGTCAGCTTTTTGCCTTTCATCCTTTTGGGATCGCTAAAATAAGTACCAGTTGAACACTGGGATCGATGTAATCGACTCATCCCTTCCTCTGAAATTGCTGCCCTCATTCCAAAATTTGAAACCATTATTATTATTATTAATGAGTAGTAAGCTACCAGAATCATCAAGACATTGGAAAACAGTGCCTTGTGGTATTTCTTCTGGCTTTTAATGTTCAGAGTTCAAATTCTGCCATTCTGCCATTTAATTATGTGCATGCGCATTGTATGTTCTTCATTTTGTTGACTACACAGTATAGTAGGGTCAGTTGGCCACTGTCTATGAGAAAAACAGCACCATGGTGCAATTTATTTGACCAGAAATTTGGAAACAACATGCTGTACTGCTTGGCATTTGTACCAGAAACTCCAATACGAACATTTCAGAGTGTTTGGTTGTCAATCTGAGGACATGTACAGAAAATGATAAAAATCAAACATCCAGTCAACATCATGGTGTTTGGAGTGATCACTAGTGACGGCAACGTTATGCCTGCATTCATATTTCCTCATGGTTTCACACTCAACACGAAGGCCTACATCAAGTGCCCAGAGGAGGTAGTGCTGCCCTTGGTCAAGAGGGTGGTTGCTGGAAGACCCTCTGTCTAGTAACAGGACTCTACACCATGCCACACAAGCAGGAGAACCCAGTCATGGCTGTCAGACAATTTCTGTGACTACATCGCACCTAACATCTGGCCACCTCACTCCTCAGACTACAACACCTTGATTATTACGTGTGGGGCACAGATAAGCAAGAGACCACCAAAACTTGTAACACCAAAGATGAACTAAAGGCAAGGATTATGGCACAATTCACCAACTTAAACAAGCGACCATCCAGAAATGTTGCAGGAAATTCTGAACAGCACTTGAACTTGTGATTTTGTGACTGCCTTGCTAAAGTGCGGCTAGATTTATACATATGTACATACACATACAAACACACACACACACACACACACACACACACACACATACATATACATGCATACACACATACGAGGGACGCTGAAAAGTTCCTGGCTTTGAGCAAAAGAAAATAGAAGAGGATATCTGTT
>NW_026325166.1:1722-2027 GCF_001194135.2 Octopus bimaculoides
GTTAATTATGATTTTATTCAACATATTCCCCTCTCAGATTCACACACTCATTGCATCAGACCTTCAGTTTTTTTTAAGCCCTGTAAAAGAATTCAGCAGGTTTGGCCTCCAGCCAGGCCTTTCACTATACCCTTAAAGCCAGGAACTTTTCAGCACCTCCTCATATATATATATAAACAATATATGAGTATATGCATATATATGTACATGTATGTATATACGTTCATCTACATGTACATATAGATACATAACTGGGTACATGACGTTGCAAAAGAACATGGACAAAATGATAAACAAGGTACAAC
>NW_026325166.1:3897-4181 GCF_001194135.2 Octopus bimaculoides
AATTTGATGGAGTGATCTGTCAGTCAGTTTTGATCAATGAACTTTTAAAACATCAACATCATCACTGCTGCTACCGCTGCCACTGCTGCTGGTACTACCACTAGTACTGCTACTGCTGCTACTGCTACCGCTACTATTACTACTACTACTACTACTACTATTTCTACAACTGCATTAATATGACAAACAGGAAGTTGTACTACTGGTGCTAAATGCAGTATGGCCATAAGCGTCACACCCCGATCCTAACAGTAATGCCACCACCACCACCACCACTACTACTA
>NW_026325167.1:0-578 GCF_001194135.2 Octopus bimaculoides
GTGTGTGTGTGTGCGCGCGTGCGCGCGCGTTTCTTTGTGCCTCTGTTTGTCCCCCACCACCACTTGACTACGGGTGAGAGTGTGTTTATGTCCCGTAATCTAGCGGTACGGCAAAATTGTTCGTTGGAATATGTACCAGGCTTAAAAGAAAATACTACAGAATAAGTTCCAGGCTTAAATAGATAATAATTCCTGGGGGTAGATGCATTCAACTAAAAATCTTCCCATGACCGGTAGACAGTTTATTGGTTTCATCTTCTCTTTTCTTTATAGTTGGAGTAGATAGTATGGTTAGGGGATAGTTGTTGCTACTTATATTCTTTGCTGTCTACAGTCTGTCTACCCTATGTAAAAGGCCACTCCAAAAAGATACAAAAAATATGCGGCCTATATGACATCAGGACAGTATTCAAGAGTAATACAGCACTTTGCAAATATCTCTCGCAAATATCTCCTTCGGGTAATACCACCAATAGAAGTGAATATGACCAAAAACTGCCTGTACTCCATCCCATGCAGCTGTGGTAGATTATATGATAATAATAATAATAATAATAATAATAATAATAATAATAATA
>NW_026325168.1:0-340 GCF_001194135.2 Octopus bimaculoides
ACAAAGGACCACTGATGAGGTCACAGAAGTGTGACGAAAGAACTCTGACCAAAATAGGATTAATGTAATGTAATATAAAGGTGAAGCAAATTAACACCAAATATACAGTGCGTGTGTTTTTATTGGCTAAACTGGCAATATGACCATCCCCAAGTACAACAATATATATATATATTCTCCCTCCCCTTCGATTAACTCCTGCCCAGCGCCTGTTTGGTGCCTGTTTGGGGCTATATAACTAACACGCGCGACTGACTCCTTCACTTGCTCCTAAAATCTTTGCCGAATTCATACGACCATAACAGAATGACCAGATAAGTCTTTCTCTGTCTTCAGCCAG
>NW_026325169.1:0-214 GCF_001194135.2 Octopus bimaculoides
ATTGTTAATCATACAAAGCATACACTAATGTCCTAGAGGTTAACAATTGTCTGTAATAAACATAATACTGGGAATGGTCTGTGAGGTAGAAAACAGAGTTAAAAATAGCAATGACAAGATTACTCTGGCATAGTAGTGAAGATTATCAAAATACTAGGCTTATAAAATAAGTATCAAACATGTACAGGTAACAGACTATGCAAATGACTATAAC
>NW_026325170.1:0-500 GCF_001194135.2 Octopus bimaculoides
TATACGTTGGTGCATAGTTAGGTTACATTTTTGAGAGAATGACTTTTGACAGATCTCACAATCATATGATAATTTCCTTCTCTCTTCAGGAAAAATCAATTCCTCGAGTTTCTCATTTATTTCCATAGTATTTCTTCTCAAATCACCATATACATTTCTTGTTTTTGATCTTGCAGCTTACTTCTTATGGATATTTCTAACTGCTACATTCATGTTCTGTGTTACTCTTGTCTAACAATGCTTTTGTACATTTATATCTCCGTAGGATTAATCCAGATTCATCTTGTGAACATAGCAACCAGTGATGTACTGAAATATTGCTAATAACCTCAGAACAAATATTCTACCACAGATTTACTGAATCAGTTTTATGTGTGTGCTGTGTATAGGATATTCGTTTGGTCTTTAAATAACGATAAATACTGAGAATGTATCGTCTGTTATGCCAATGTCATCTGATATCCTGAAATAATAAAGAAACAACAGTGTAAGTTATAGAG
>NW_026325171.1:0-391 GCF_001194135.2 Octopus bimaculoides
CAATGTGAGTTTTATTTTACAGATTTAATGTTTTAGCAGAAAAAAAGACTCTACTGTTGCTTGTTCAGAGAAGGCTGCAGATGATTCTATCATATTTTCCTTTTCCATGTGTCGGAAAGAAGGAATCTGATTCTAATAACCGTGTTTGAAAATACCCTCAGTCATGCCTATGAAGTGTTTGTGCATAACATGGAGGCTTAGATTGGTATGACTATATATGTGCATGTATGCATGTATACATACATACATACATACATACATACGTACGTACGTACGAATGCATGTATGTATGTGTATGCGCAAATATGTATGCATATAGTGCATGTATACATACATATATGTATATACACATATATAGACATATACATACATACACACACGCATTATATAT
>NW_026325172.1:0-580 GCF_001194135.2 Octopus bimaculoides
TTGCCTAAGGTGCCACGCAGTGGGACTGAACCCGGAATCATGTGGTTGGTGAAGTTTGATTAGAATACTATTAAAATCATGGTTTCAGTATCGCAAACAGGAACATGAAGGTTCTGCTTGTTTATTATGCTTATACACATATATACACACACACCCTTGTGTGTGTGTGTGTGCGTATATATGAGAATAGAGGCACCTATTTATACGTACAGATATAATGGTGCATGCATACATATACACGTGCATGTATGCATGCACATATACAATTGTGTGTGTAATCTATACGTATGTGTGCGTGTACATATATGCATACATACGGGTGCATATCAGTGCGTATAATCATATGTACATATATATGCATCTTTCTCCCACCTCTATCTCTTTATATATAAGTATATATGTATATGTATAGGAATATAAGGAGCAAAAATACTAGAGATATATATACATATACATATGTATGTATATACATAAACATATATATGTATATATATATATATATACGTATTTGTATATATGTATATGTATATGTATACATATATATACATACACATATTCATATATATATATATATATATAT
>NW_026325174.1:0-210 GCF_001194135.2 Octopus bimaculoides
TGCAAAAACAAAAAGGAGAAAAAAAAGATACATAAGATGGAGGATTGAAACAAAGTGGAGCAGGAGGAGTAGGTGGAGGTGGCTGATTAGGTGAATGAGGAGAGTAGGAGGACATGGAGGAGGAGGCAGAATAAGAGAGCACAAAGAGATATAAAAAGTGGATACGAAATAAAAGACAGACAGACGTGTATATATATATATATATACATA
>NW_026325175.1:0-240 GCF_001194135.2 Octopus bimaculoides
AATAATAATAATAATGGTTTCAAATTTTGGCACAAGGCCAGAAATTTCGGTGAAAGGGGAAAGTCAATTACATTGACCCTAGTGCCCAACTGGTACTTATTTTATTGACCCCCTTAAAGGATAAAAGGCAAAGTTGATATCGGTAAAGATGGGCAAAAATAACGCTAAGCATTCTGTCAGCTTGTCACCCTAATAATAATAATAATAATAATCCTTTCTACTTTAGGCACAAGGCCTGAA
>NW_026325176.1:0-235 GCF_001194135.2 Octopus bimaculoides
TTTTACCTTTCAAGCCTATGCTCTCCAACAGAAAAGAATATGAGGAAATAAACACAGAGAGAATGTAACAATTTGTGGATTTACTCATCAATCATGGCGACTAGTTGGGAAAAAAATAGTTTGAAAGGAGTGCTAAGAAGAAGGGCAGATAATAAAGTACTGCTGATCCCAAAACGAAGGTATGCGTGCGTATGTATATGTGTGTGTGTGTGTGTGTGTGTGTGTGTGTGTGTGT
>NW_026325178.1:0-203 GCF_001194135.2 Octopus bimaculoides
CTCTCTCACGCCCACATTGCGCTAGCGTGCAAACACGGATATGCTTACACACGTATGCAAAAATATGCACTGCAAGGTAAATGCGTTGAATGGCAATGTATTTGTATATATGTATGTGCTTATGTATATGTATACATACATAACTATATATACATACACACACATGTACGCACATATATATATACATACACACACACACACAC
>NW_026325179.1:0-306 GCF_001194135.2 Octopus bimaculoides
CATGTGCCTAAAGTAGAAAAGAATATATTTTTATCAATGTATATACATACATGCACCACCCCTACATCTATCTATCTATCTATCTATCTATCTATCTATCTATCTATCTATCTACATACATACATACATACATACATACATATTCACACAAGCACACACATATGCATATACATATATATTTATGTGTTTGTATGTATGTATGATATACTGATATATATATATACATACGTACACAAACATATACACACACATCTGAATATACATACAACCACCCACATACAAACATCCACCACATATATGTACATA
>NW_026325180.1:0-237 GCF_001194135.2 Octopus bimaculoides
GATACATATATATATCCATACACATACACACACACATATATATATATATACATACATGCACGCATTTGTGTATATAAATATATACATATACATACATATATACACATATATACATACACACACACATATATACATACATACACGCACATATATATACATATATATACACGCACACATATATATATACATATGTATATATATACATACACGCACACATATATATATATATATATATAT
>NW_026325181.1:0-931 GCF_001194135.2 Octopus bimaculoides
TCTCTTTCACGCTGGCCAGCGATTGAGCATGGACGTGTGTTTAAAGCTGTTCCTACATCTTTCCGTCTTACACTCGACAGCTCGTTATTCTCACCTCTAAAGATGTATAACTAAATATATGTATGTTTACCAAGTAAATAAATATTGTTTAAGTTGTTTAGTCTGGAGTTCAGCGTTCCGTCTATTTCTTTAATTTTATAGTAGAAAGTCAGGTATACAATCTAAAGATGTATAACCCACTTTCTACTAAATGTTTTTAAATCGAAATCTTTTAATTGACAATAAACCTATTTGTTAAATACTGTTAAATAAATAAATGTAAAAATGTTATTTTAAGCAAATATTTATGTATAAATTTCATAAGCGTTTATAAGGGGGTCCCTAAGGTAAAGTCTGAAATATAAAGGAGATAACTGTAGTTGACTCCCAACGAATATTTTGCAGGCTACGAATCTGTTTCAAATAGCATTGCCTACACACTGTTCTCTTTATAAAGACAAATTTAGCTGGGGAAAATGAGTAAGACAAGACAAGGTAAATTTGCCTCTTCATTTCTCCAGAATAACTCTTGCGAAAAGACTCATACACATCCAATATCCATCCTTAGATATCAGAAAAAGTAGAAATGAATAAAAAAATATAAATATATGGGTCAAATAAAAGAGGATCATGACAAAATGGTACACGATATGAAATTAATGCAACTCGACTAAATCTAAAAACTCAACATATGATATTCTCTGTCGTTTTTTACGATCTGTCAGAGTGGCTCTCTTCTCGATATATTTACATACTCTTTTACTTGTTTCAGTAATTTGACTGCGGCCATGCTGGTGCACCGCCTTTAGTCGAGCAAATCGACCCCAGAACTTTTTCTTTGAAAGCCTAGTACTTATTCTATCGGTCTCTTTTGCTAAGTTACGGGGACGTA
>NW_026325182.1:0-324 GCF_001194135.2 Octopus bimaculoides
ACAATATCCCATAATCACAAATTAGCAATTAGTGAAACTGACAAATTGTCCACAAATTTTGACAATATATTGGCTCACCTCTTGTATAATATGACTAGAGTCGAGTTTGTCAAGTAATTATCTGAGCTGTACATTCACAAGTTTATTCATCAGTCGCTAGTCTAAATTACACCACTCAGAATATTTCGTGCCGTCATTTGTTGGCAAATATTCCAGCATTTCGATATATATTTTAACACTTTCGCAGTCATCTCGTGAGAAACAAGTACTCTTGGTAAATAATAATCATATTATACATTATCCTAAATGTCTAATATATATATA
>NW_026325183.1:0-201 GCF_001194135.2 Octopus bimaculoides
TTTGTGGTAAATCATTCTCTAGGAATGATGGTCTCACGGGTCATAAACGTACTCATACAGGAGAAAAGCCATATGGGTGTGGTATCTGTGGTAAATCATTCTCTAGGAATGATGGTCTCACCAGCCATAAACGTATTCATACAGGAAAGAAGCCATATCACTGTGATATCTGTGCTAAATCATTCTCTGAATTTGGTAACT
>NW_026325184.1:0-206 GCF_001194135.2 Octopus bimaculoides
GGGTGGGTGGGGCGTCACTCTCGCCCCATCCTTTTTCCGAACAAAATAAGGGATTTGCAGCATATTAGGAGGTCAAAGTACTTGACTCCATGCAGCAAAAAATCTATCAAATCCTATCAAACAAGCTGAATGGTTCACACTGTTATATTGTTCTCTACGTGGAGGCGCAATGGCCCAGTGGTTAGGGCAGCGGATTTGCGGTCATA
>NW_026325185.1:0-518 GCF_001194135.2 Octopus bimaculoides
TCATGAGATGACGGACGAAAGTTGCAAATCGACTCAACCAGCATCCCAAGGATAGCCAAAGGTCCCGCCTAAAAATGACACTAATGAAGATTGAAAAAAGGCTGCAACGATCCTATGTGAGGAAGAGAGCAGACAAAAAAGCCTGGGTTATAAAACACATTAAGTCAAATCCAAAGGCCTTCTTTCATTACGCAAAAGAAACAGCCTCAGTACACTGCAAGATTGGACCCCTCTCCGAAAAGGATGGTTCCCTCACAGACAGTCCAACTAGGATCAGTGAGGTACTGAATGAGCAATTCAAAAGTGTCTTCACCACTCCATTGGAGCACAGACAAGTGAACAAACCAGTGGACTTCTTTGCTACCTCTCCTATAACCAGTGAGGCAGTTACGATGGAATACATCAACATTAGCGAAGAAGATGTACTACTAGCTATATATGAAGTGGACACAAGCTCAACTGCTGGCTCTGGTGGTTTCCCAGCAATCCTCCTTAAATCGTGTAAGCATGCCCTGGCA
>NW_026325186.1:0-319 GCF_001194135.2 Octopus bimaculoides
AAAAAAAAAAAAAAAGAAATACATGTTCAGACGAAATAGTGTGTGACATTTAGTACATTTGGCTGTTTTTCTAGCATATCCCATGACCGCTAAGGTTGATAAAAACCATAAATTTTCAAACAAAATTTTTTTGATACCTCGAATGAGTTTATGCTATTAATGCGGAGAAGATATTGAAAACCATCAACACTTGAGAAAGAAACTAAGAATGGTCATAGGATATGCTAGAAACAACTGCCAAATCTCCCGTTAATCATACACCTTTTCGTCTCTCTTTACTCTTTTACTTGTTTCAGTCATTTGACTGCGGCAATGCTGG
>NW_026325187.1:0-233 GCF_001194135.2 Octopus bimaculoides
TACATATATACATACATACACACATACATCCATACATACAAACACACACACATACATACACACACTCACGCATGCATACACACATACACACACTCACACATACATACACACATACACAGATACATATATGCACACACATGCACGCATTCATACATACACTCACACATACATACATACACACATACACACATACACACACACATTCATACATACACACTCAGACAAATATATAT
>NW_026325188.1:0-347 GCF_001194135.2 Octopus bimaculoides
TTGTGGGTGGTCTACCTCTTAGACGTCTACTAGGGCAGAAATCTCTCTCTATATATATATATTTATATATATAAGTATGTATATGTATATGTATATATATACATATATATATATATATATATATGTATATATATACATATATAATGTTATATATACATAATTATATATATATATATATAAAAGGAGAATTTACGAAAAGCAGTGTGTAGTGGTTAGTGATCTATCATGGCGTTTGTATATATATATATATGCATATTTACATACGTATATGTACATGCTTACGTCTATACGTATATATATATCTATATATATATATATGTGTGTGTGTGTATGTGTGTGTGTGTGTG
>NW_026325189.1:0-345 GCF_001194135.2 Octopus bimaculoides
TTTAAGGATGTTGAACGAAACACCCATGCTTCCAAAGGTGAATTATTCAAGCCCCAAAGAATTCCTTTCAATACATGGCTATGATGCTCCCCACTACTTCTGCTCATGATCAGAGATGCACATGTCGTCAGCCACCAAGGGACATGCTCAACTGTTTAAGGTGAAACAACTGACAAGCAAATCTGTGGTATTGAGCAGAATATTTGCTGTAGCCCATCTTTTATACCAAGACAAAACAATGTACATGAGAACATTTCCAATCAGTTCAGATCAGAAACCATGAGAGCCACTGCCGGATACTGCATCAGGGCATTATTATTATTATTATTATTATTATTATTATTA
>NW_026325190.1:0-359 GCF_001194135.2 Octopus bimaculoides
AAGTTTAGTCACTGTTTCAGTACGTGTTTGTGTTCTTCATTGATCTTATGGGAAATCTTGTATTAGTTAAGAATGTTTGTTTAAAAAAAATCTGTTATGTATATATGTATTTAAAATGTATATTGCTCAGCAAGTTGAGCAAAGAGGTGCTCAAGTTGTCTAGTGGAGTACCTCTTCCGCCACATGAATTCTATTAAATACGTGGGAAACAACTCGTATGAGGTACCATAAAGTTGCCAATATTTGCGCTTAGCATGCGCCCACATTCCTTCTACATGATTTGTGTGTACACCTGTGGCTTCATCAACAAATGAAACTGAATGGTTTACCGTTAAATGCAGGAACCCTTGCTGCTGCAA
>NW_026325190.1:369-744 GCF_001194135.2 Octopus bimaculoides
TTTGTGTGTACACCTGTGGCTTCATCAACAAATGAAACTGAATGGTTTACCGTTAAATGCAGGAACCCTTGCTGCTGCAAATTACGATAACGTGCCCATTCATCTGTGAAAATGATGCTCCTGGATGGATATGTTGCCAGATAATGGATTCCAAGGAATCCATGGACCGGCTATTATCCGGGCATATAGATAAGAAGCAATTGGTGGGATTGTCCAATTCAACCCCATCCAACACCCAAGTGCCGTCATAGTGCGCACCCTGCCGATACTTTCGGTGCATAAATTTAGACTCATCGATGGCAACCATGACATCAGGGCCGCCAAACATTAATGGATTATCAATTAGGTGTTGTGCCAGAATATCTCGGCAGAAAT
>NW_026325191.1:0-605 GCF_001194135.2 Octopus bimaculoides
CATTTACGTTTGTGTTGTGTCTCTGTGTGTATATCTTTGCATCTTTTAATATATCAATGTAGAATGGTGTGCAGATTACTAAGGCAAATTTTGATGCTAGTTGCCAGCATGCTATCTTAATATAAATATTTCATCTGTCGAGAACTGAATTTTTAATTGAGAGTTCAATCAATATTACAGTCGCACGTAGAATTTTATTTCACTTAAGGTTTTTTTCTTTTGAAGTATTTTTGCGTAAAGTTTTTCGGGACCAAATGATAAAATAACTTTTAAATTATTTTGAAATTGAGGAAATATTTCATTCAACCTCAACTAGCAGGACCCGTAAATATTTCAAGGAACTATTGGTAAACCAATTGCGTAAACCAATATCTCAAAACTATAACCAAAAAAACCAGAGGTATACAGGTTTATGTGACAAAATTTCATCCCAGTTCCCAGCGAGCTACTTGGCAACAGTTGTAGAGTAGTAGGATATTTGTAATTCCAAGTTCAACTGATAACCAAGTAGCCCGCGATGTTATTATTATTCTTATATTTTTAATTCATGTATTTTTAACCTTTTGAAAGTTGATATATAGTAATTCCGAGCATGAAAGATAATG
>NW_026325192.1:0-1859 GCF_001194135.2 Octopus bimaculoides
ATAGAAATGATGATATCTGAGAGATTTTTTGTGTTTTGGTTATAGGGATATAAGATTTTTATATATATATCTACAGGCATGCTGTGTGGTAAGAATTTTGCTTGCCAGCCCCATTGTTCCAGGTTCAGTCTCACTGTGTGTCATGTTGGGCAACTGTCTTGTACTGTAACCTTGGGCTGTCGAAAGCCTTGCAAGTGGATTTGAGAGATGGAAACTGAAAGAGATCTGATATATATAAGTAGGCAAATGAAAAAAGGTCACTCAACACATTTATTGGGAGCTACAAGTATGGATTAAAATAGTTTGATTCCTACTCTGAGTTTCAAGTGAGATGCTAATCTTTCAAACTCCCATGGCTGAAGTTTAGCATCATGCTGGAAACTCTGAGTACCAAGGAGCTTGTATCAAACTGTTTTGATCCCTATATATATATATATATATGGACAACATTCAGGAGGCTTTCATGGCGTACATGGAGGCTATGGTTTTGGTTCCCACAATGAGGAGGGAACCAGGCTGCTGAAGTTCTGTGATGCAAATGACCTTATGGTTTGCAATACTAACTTCAGGAAACCTGCCAGTCACCTACCATTCTGGCAGACACACTAGCCAACTTGACTACATCCTCATTAGGAAAAGGGAAAGATGGCTGCTTATAAATGCCAAAACCTTCCCAGGCGAAGTAGTTAGTGAGTTCAGGATCAGGGCTAAGTGGTTGCCCAGAAGACGACCAGCATGGAGGAGAAGGGTATGGAAGCTAAAAGATCCTGCGAATGGACAAAGATTTAGAGACTTATTACTCGAAGCCTTTGATGAAATAGAGGGGGATATAGCTTCACACGATGTAGAAGACAACTGGATGTTTCTATGTGACAACCTGCCGAGGGCCATTGACCAGATCTGTGGATGGTGCAAAGTCCTCTCTCGACCCAAAATAACGTGGTGGTGGAACAATGTTGCTGACAGGGCTATTAGAGAAAAGAAACAGGCTCGGAAGGACTGGAAGAACAGTGGTAGCAGGGAATAGTATCAGACTGCCAGAAGGGGAGCTAGGCGACAGGTTTATTTAGCCAGAGGGGAAGCAGATGGGAAAAAATTCGCCAATGTTCTGTGCCATGAGGACCAAAGACTTGAAGTATTTTGTGTTGCCAGACAATGTGTGAGAGAGAATCGTGATGTCATGGGAGAGAAATGTGTTTGCATGGATGATGGTACACTTGCACTAAACGAGGCTGCAAAGAAAGAGGTTTAGAGACGCCACTACGAAAGATTGCTCAATAAAGAGAATGAATGGGAGAAAGAGAGTCTGCCGAATGTCGACCCAACAGAGGGACCAGCTATCCAAGTTGACAGTACCATGGTAGATAAAGCAATTAAGAGTATGAAGACAGGGAAAGCCTCTGGCCCATCAGGAATCTCTGCAGAGATGCTCAAAATATCTGGTAGTGTCGGCTATAGCCTAGTCACCCGTATTGTTAACCAGGTAATAAACGAAGGAGTCATATCCAATGACTGGTGTAGCAGCACCATAGTCAACTGCGACAAAGGTAAAGGTGACGCTTTAGATACAAATAATTACAGAGGTATCAAGTTGTTAGACCAGGTAATGAAAATCATGGAGAGGGTCATAGCCCAACTAATTAGGGAGAGAGTCAGTTTAGATGAGATGCAGTCTGGGTTCATGCCTGGGAAAAGCACCGCTGATGCTATATTTCTGGTAAGAAAGCTGCAGGAGAAATACCTAGCTAAGGATAAACCTCTGTACCTGGCTTTCGTTGACATAGAGAAAGCCTTTGGTAGGGTCCCCCAATCCTTTATCTGGTGGTCAATGAGGAAACTAGGGATAGAAGAATGGTTAG
>NW_026325194.1:0-454 GCF_001194135.2 Octopus bimaculoides
TATATATATATATATATATATATATATACAGTTTGAAATGCTATGTCCCACTGCTGCAGACGAATTATGCTCATGTCTAGTCATCTTATTATGTGATTACTCAATAGAAAACAGGCAAATATTCACAATAACATCTCTTTCTCTCCCTCCTCTCTCTCAGTCCCTATGTCTTTCTCCCTCTCCGTCTCTCTACTATTAATAATATTGCTGAGACGACTTTCTCTCGTGTCTCTTCTCACTCTCATTTTAGCCTCTTTTGTTCCCGTTGGGGAAAACCGTCGCCATTTTGGTGATCTTAGCCCGAGGTTAAGTATTCAACATGGCGACATGCACTCGCCCACACTTGCCCATACGTGATATTTTACACTCCGCTCCCTCCTTGTCGTCTGCCTAGCCTACTTGCACGATCTATCTATCTATCTATCTATCTATTTATCTATCTATCTATCTATCT
>NW_026325195.1:0-350 GCF_001194135.2 Octopus bimaculoides
TGGTGGTGGTATTGTGGCGAGGATGTTGTTGATTGGTGGTGGTAGTAGTGGGGATAGAGTTGAAAAATGGTTGTAGTGGCGGCGGATGATGGTATGGTGCTGATGATTGTTTTAATGGTTGTAGTGGCGGTAGTGGTTGCTATGGTATGTGTTGCTGATTGTGGTTTTGGTTGCAGTGATTGTTGTGGTGGTATTAGTATGGTGGTGGTGTTGGGGTTTGTAGTGACGATGGTATTCTCGATGCTGAAGGTAGTGATAGTGGTGGAGGTGACGGTGGTGGTGATAGTGGTGGTGGTGATGATAGAGGCGGTTATAGTCTTAATTGTGGTGGTTGTTTTGGTGATAGTGGT
>NW_026325196.1:0-442 GCF_001194135.2 Octopus bimaculoides
CAAGACACTTTATTTCACATTGGTCCAGTCCACTCAGCTGGCAAAAATGAATAGTATCCGTATTTCAAAGGGCCACCCTTGTCACACTGAATCTCCCTGAGAGCTATGAGAAGGGTACATGTGTCTGTGGAGTGTTCAGCCACTTGCAGCCATTTCACGAGCAGGCTGTTCTGTTGATTGTATCAGCTGGGACCCTCGTTGTAGTAACCGACGGAGTGCTCCTTATATATATATTTATATATGATAGGCTTCTGCACAGTTTCTGTCTGCCAAATTCATTTACAAGGCATTGGTTGGCCTGGGGCTATAGTAGAAGACACTTGCTCAAAGTGTCATGGAATAGGACTGAACCTAAAACCATGTGGATGCAAAAAGAGCTCCTTCACCACACAATGTATCTCTTTTACTCTTTTACTTGTTTCAGTCATTTGACTGCGGCCAT
>NW_026325197.1:0-271 GCF_001194135.2 Octopus bimaculoides
TATATATTCATAGATAGATGGATACATACATACATACATACGTACATCCATACATATAAGTATGTATATACGTATACATACATACACATACATATGTACGTATACATATAAACGAGAAATGTACCTTGCCCCAAACAGACAGACAAATACACGTAGAGACATACAGAGTGACACGCAATACCACATGCACGAATATATATATTCGTATGTACTTATGCATGCATACATGCATTTGTGTATCTATGCACATGTACAGATATATATATATATA
>NW_026325198.1:0-263 GCF_001194135.2 Octopus bimaculoides
CGAAATGATACAAGGGAAATAGAAAACAATAATAAGAATGTACAAACGTGTAAAGAAAGTACAGATATAAGAAAATATATAAATTCAAAACGGTGCTATGGTTGCGGAGTCCGATATTTGAGGAAAGATTACCCCTTTAAAGATAAAAATTTGTTTTAAGTGTGGTAAAATTGGACATATACATACAAAATGCTGGTCGAAGGAAATTGCAAAACCGAAGTAAGTCTACTCAAGAAAAGTAAATTGTACCATACAAAATCGAA
>NW_026325199.1:0-380 GCF_001194135.2 Octopus bimaculoides
ATGCAGCTGCTCTCATCTGCGCCTCCTGCCGTGAAGTTGATTCATCTGGGACATCTGATAGGAAGAGGTCCAACCTCGTCTTGAAGACACCTACATCCACCGCATGCATGTCTCTCAGGACCTTCGGGAGGATATTAAAGAGCTGTGGACCTCTGAAGCCCAGGCTATTGCAATATCTTGTCCTACATCTTGATGGCAAATTTGGAGTCCTTGGCACTATGCAATGGCGTCCAGTTCTTTTATTTGTGTAACTTTCGATGCCAAAGTTTGGGACAATTCCTTCGAGGATCTTGCAGATGTATATTATGGCATATCTTTCTCGACTACACACTAAGGAATAGAGTCTTAATCTCTTGAGTCTTTCCCAATAGCTTATATGC
>NW_026325200.1:0-334 GCF_001194135.2 Octopus bimaculoides
CCGGAGCCTCGTGGAGCTTTTAGAGGTTTTCGCTCAATAAACACTCACAATGCCTGCTCTGGGAATCGAAACCACGATCCTATGACCCCGAGTCCGCTGCCCTAACCACTGGGCCATTGCGCCTCCGGGTAATGTTTAGTATACAACAAAATGAGTTTATTATGATGATAAATTACAAACCTCATTCCATATTGAAATCAATGGAAATTTGGATAAGCAGCCGGTCACCATAGAACTCATGGTTCTAACACTTTTATATGACATATTCCTGTAAACCCCACCACCACCACCACCATTACTCTCTCTCTCTCTCTCTATCTCTATCTCTCCCTCT
>NW_026325201.1:0-419 GCF_001194135.2 Octopus bimaculoides
GATGAGGACAAATATCCGTCAAATGTAAATAATGTAAATAATGTAAACTCCTGATGCATTAAATAGTCTTAAAGAAGTGTTTTCTAAATGTGTGTATTTCAAGTGCTACCTACTGGAAAATTGGAACTCCCCATTTGCTGGTTATGCATTTTGAGGACTATAAGAGTTGTTTTATCTTCTGGTTCAGGGGAGACAACCCGTCCTCATTAACATTTTTATATGTTAAGACTTAATTCTCGATTTCTGAGCATTTCCTCACGTCTGTGACATAAAAATTTTTTATGTTTTTATCATTGTATAGAGTCTGATGAGCTGTCTGCAAAGCTTTGGCTTTGTGGATATGAAATCTTTGACAACTCAGTACAAAATTTTAATTTTTGTTGTGTATATATATATATATATATATATATATATATATA
>NW_026325202.1:0-417 GCF_001194135.2 Octopus bimaculoides
TTCTTATGTTCATCAGTACACGTATGGTAGAGATACATAAAAATAAACAAGAATCAACATACTACTTGATAAATTCTTATAAAGAATTTATCCTATATTATATTATAAATAATTAGAATATATTCAGTGCTGAATATTATTCTGTATAAGCACATGTTACTGAGATGCATCCGGATAAATTCAAATCTCTTTCATGGATATATAATTATGGACAGAAGTCATCGTACTGTGGTGGCTACATTGTGGTATGTTGATTCTTGTTTATTTTTATGTATCTTGACCATACGTGTACTGATGAACATAAGAATGCAGGTTACTTCACAGTCTTTCTGTATTTGATTGAGAAACCAGTGGTCTACCGTTAAGTTAATTGTTTTTAAGAGATAAATTTTGAAAGCTGCATTCCCTCGCTTTCAG
>NW_026325203.1:0-296 GCF_001194135.2 Octopus bimaculoides
GATACACACACATACACATGTAAATACGTATGTATGAGTGTATGTATATAAATACATATATACATATATATATACCTATACGTACAAATACATACATATACATGTATGTATGTATGTATGTATGTATGTATGTATTTATATGTGTGTGTGCTTGGTGTGTGTGTAGATATAGATATGCATACATATATATACATACATGTATGTATGTATGTATGTGTGTATGTATATATGTATGTATGTATGCTTGTATCTATGTATACATGGATGTATATGCATTATATACGTTACACACACAC
>NW_026325204.1:0-251 GCF_001194135.2 Octopus bimaculoides
ATATAAAACTGCTTTCGTGGAGGTCCTTCCGTAAGTCAATGTGTTTGAGTGCGCGTATATATGTGTGTGAGTTTGTGTGTTTGTGTCTGTGTGATTAAATGTGTATGTGAGTATTCACTAAGCGTGAGAGCTTGTATGTACGAGCGTATACGAGAGCAGTGTGATATTCCATTGCTGAGAGACATATATAACCTAAGGAACATCACTTCAACTGTACGTTGAGTAATATTTTCCTATAATAGCTATATGTG
>NW_026325205.1:0-628 GCF_001194135.2 Octopus bimaculoides
ATACATACATACCAGCTTACACATAATGCGAAATAATAATAATAATAATAATAATAATAATAAGTGGAAGTAGTCTGGAAAACATGAAATTATCACAGTACGATGAATAAGGTGTTAATTTAACGCTTGAATGAAAGGAAAAGTGTAAATTTGCACCGTATATGTCTCTCTTTCAATCTCTCTCTCTATCGCATTATCAATCTATCAACTTATCTATTTATCTATCTACACATTTTGAGAAATGTAGCTGCTGTTTCTAGGATGACCAACGACTGCATATAGAGTCCAATGTTGAGATAGTTTAGAAACCCTTATGCTGAGCTGACTTTGCTTCAAGCTTTTAGTCTTGGACTGATGCTTATTTTCCATTATTTTTATTATCGTTATTTATGACAGCCTACACCCTAATCGTTATTCAAATAATTTTAAACTGACGGGACCCGTGAATATTTCACGGAATTAATGATAAACCTATTGGGTTATTTCTAAAAGCTTTATCCAAAAGCCTGAATGCGTAGCCTGTGTTGTGTCGGTATGGAAAGATAATCGTTCATCTGCTACTCATTAAAAAGTGAAAGAATTGGAATACGATGATTACTTAATGCACTTTATATATACACTTTGTATA
>NW_026325206.1:0-210 GCF_001194135.2 Octopus bimaculoides
CACATACATTCATACACACAGACATACGCAGATATATACTTCCATACTGTCATACGCACATAGACACATCGATACACACATACGCACGTATATACTTACATGCATAAACACATAATTACGTACACACGTACATACACACAAACATACATTCATACACACATACACGCATATATGTTAACATACACATTCCTACATACGTATATACATACA
>NW_026325206.1:366-634 GCF_001194135.2 Octopus bimaculoides
CATACATACATACATACATACACGACTATACACATACAAACATACATAATGCACACATACATAAATACTCTGTGTATGTATGTGTATATGTACCAGTGTATGTATGTGTATATGTACCAGTGTATGTGTGTGTAGGTGTGTATTTACATACGCATATGTATCTATATGTGTTTATGTACACACATACATGAATTCATATATACCACATAAATACACACATACATAGCTACATACACACGTGCATACACACACGTGCATGCATGCAATT
>NW_026325206.1:644-787 GCF_001194135.2 Octopus bimaculoides
TACATAGCTACATACACACGTGCATACACACACGTGCATGCATGCAATTACACAGACACATACAAAATACACACATACATATGCATGTGTGTATGTGTGTATGTATATGTGTATATAAGTGCTTGCATGTACACACAAACATA
>NW_026325206.1:797-937 GCF_001194135.2 Octopus bimaculoides
CATACATACATATACAACTGCATACAGACACGCACATATACACACGTATACATGCACACATATATACAGACATCTATACAAACATACACACATCTACATATACAGTCACGCATATGCACACATATAAACATATATACAAC
>NW_026325206.1:1646-1810 GCF_001194135.2 Octopus bimaculoides
CACACATACAAGCATACATACACACACATATACTTACAAGCACATACATACAAGCATACATAAACACACACGTCCATACACACATACATTCACGCAGGCACACATGTATACACACGTACATACATCTGTTCAGACACATATACACACATACATAAAAACATACA
>NW_026325206.1:3246-3748 GCF_001194135.2 Octopus bimaculoides
TCATACAGACGTACATGATAACATACATACATGCACGCATACCTCCATACCCACACGCAAAGATACATACATACACACATACACACATACATGCATACACCCCCACGCAAATATATACACACAAACACATATATACTTTCATTATATACATTCATATATAGGTACATATATACACAAATGCATACATGCATATATACATACGTAGATACATAAACATCAATTTGCATAGGGACAAACTTGCATACACATATATATATAAATACCCACATACGCACGCACGTATATAAATACATACAAGTATAGATCGATACATGCCTACAGAAATACATACATACATACATACACATATATATGCATATATACACACATATATACATGTGTGTATGTATGTAGTCGTTTATGTACGTATGTACATATATGGGAATGATGTGTGTATAAATGTATGTGTGTATCTATGCATTCGTGTGTGTATGTACATTCAGACACACCATTCAGACACACC
>NW_026325206.1:4809-4966 GCF_001194135.2 Octopus bimaculoides
AACATACACACGCATATATACACAAATATAAACAAACATACAGATACACAAGTACGTACGTACACTCATACATACCTCCATTCATAACCACATACATACAGACACAGATACACACAAACATACAGGCATATATTCATATATATACACACATTCATAT
>NW_026325206.1:4983-5372 GCF_001194135.2 Octopus bimaculoides
TTTGTATCTATGCATATATTTATGTATGTATATATGTATGTGTATGTGTGTATATATGTATGTGTGCATGTATGTATTTATACGTACACATGCATGCATACACACATGTATACATACGGATATACCTATGTACTTACACACATACAAACATGCACACACACATACTCGCATACACACATACTTACATACACACATATATATACACTTACATAAACATATACATGCACACATACATACATACGTACAAAAATACACACATATTTACACACATACATACTTACATACATAAGTACACGCACATACATGTATACTTACGTACATAGGTACATAGAGACAAACAGACATACATGCACACATACAGGCATGCATATATATATATATATATATAT
>NW_026325207.1:0-292 GCF_001194135.2 Octopus bimaculoides
ATATTCATGCATGTATGCATGCATATATGTATATGTGTGTGTGTGTGTGTATGTATGTAAATATATATCTATGTATGTATACGTATATATCAATGTATATACATACCCAAATATGCATACACACATATTCATACATAAATACATATAAACATATATACATACATATATGTACAATGTATATACAGATATGCACACTGGAGCATACATATATGTATAAATAAGTACATGTGTGCGTATATATGTATGCATGTATGTATATGTGCATATATATATATATATATATATATATATA
>NW_026325208.1:0-492 GCF_001194135.2 Octopus bimaculoides
GAGTGGGATGGGCTACTCGACCTGAAAAAAATTCTAACTGGGCCCCACCTATAAGGTCATGTGCTGTTTATCTTGATATGAGACCACTATGTTGCGCACATATGGTTGTGATGAATATGCCTGATGTACCCTTATCAGACGGGTAGTCATGATGGGTATACTGGGCTTCGTATATTTTACCCCAGTGTCACTTTGATGGCATGCCCTTCTCTCTCAGTAATAATAATAATCCTTTCTACTACAAACACAAAGCTTCAAATTTGGCGGAGGGGTGTAGTCGATTACATCGAACCCAGTGCGTAACTAGTACTTAATTTATCGACCCTGAATGGATGAGCGCCAAAGTAGACCTTGGTGGAAGTTGAACTTAGAACGTAGCGGCAGACGAAATGCCGCTGGGCATTTCGTCCAGCGTGCTAACGATCCTGCCAATGCACTGCCTTTAATAATAATAATACTAATAATAATAATAGTAATAATAATAATAATAAT
>NW_026325209.1:0-398 GCF_001194135.2 Octopus bimaculoides
AGTCGAGGTTGATTTTGCTTTTCATCCTTTCGGGTTCGATAAAATAAGTACAAGTCGAGCATTGGGATTGATGTAATCGACTTAGTCTCTCCTCCGATCTTACTGGCTTTGTACCAAAGTCTTAAACAATTATCACACTCATTATTGAGTGAGAGAGCAGTGCATGTTATCAAAGGGATACTGGGGTACAAATATACGGAGCCCAATAAACTTATCATGACTACCCATCTGATAAGAGTACACCAAGCACATGCATCACAACCATATGTGAGCAAAATAAAGGAAAACAGCGCATGACCTTGCAAGTGACGCCAAGATAGAATTTTCTTCACGTCGAGCAGCCCCACCCGCTCAAAAGGTCCCTGCATAAAGATTGTTTAAGGATGATGAGCGAAACA
>NW_026325210.1:0-384 GCF_001194135.2 Octopus bimaculoides
TGGGACTGAAACCAGAACCATGTGGCTGGTAAGCAAGCTACTTACCACACTATTATTAATTTAATGTATAAATTGTCTATAAAATTTTATAGCATGCTGACTACTTGATAAAAATCTTTAACGCGATTGTTCTTCTAATATACTATTATGAATCAATAAATATATATACAGTTCTATATTTAAGAGATGAGGAATTATGTACATTATTTACATTTGATGGATATTTGTCCTCATCTTGTTTGTTGTTAACACAACGTTTCGGCTGATATACCCTCCAAGCCTTCACCAGGTATCTTGCAGAAATTTTGAACCTTGGTTCTCATTCCAAGTGTATTATTCGGTTACTATTATTATTATTATTATTATTATTATTATTATTATTAT
>NW_026325211.1:0-519 GCF_001194135.2 Octopus bimaculoides
TTTTACCTGTAATTTTGGATTTTTATCCCTAATATTATATATATATATATTAGAATTAGAAATAGGAAGTCCTTGGTACAGCATTATATATTTGAAAAAGTGAATAGGAATGGCTTTTCTGATAATTTTTCCACTTTAATAATTAGATGTTTACAAATCACGATTATTTTGAGCTTCTCACTTAAAAGCAGTTTTCAAACTGTTCTTTTATTGGTATCAAAGTTCCTTGATATAGTCTTCATTTATGTCTGTGCATTGGTAGGGATGTTAGACATGTTACAAAATTACCAACACACACACATGAGTACATATGCATATACACATACAAACACATACACACATGTCTATAAAAGATGGAATGATTGAAGTAATTCAAAATTTAAAAAATAATGATCCTTGGGTGTGTTTTATTCTGGCAGATGGTCAGTTTGAGGTCAAATGGTGCTATAAATTTCTTGTTAAGTAGAAATACAAATATTAACATGCCCACATATATACAAATATACTTATCATACACAC
>NW_026325212.1:0-271 GCF_001194135.2 Octopus bimaculoides
ACACGTCACACACACACACGCGCACATATATACACACACACATGCATATAAACACATATTCATAGCCAGTCACATGCACACACATAGACGCAAACGTACACACACGGACACAAACACATATATACACATTTTGAATACATACATGAGTGTGTGTATATTAAACATTCCGTGCATACAAAATGAGTTTCTACGCTATCTCAGGTGTAAACATCTAGCCAGACGGCATACATACATACATACATACATACATACATACATACATATATGCATG
>NW_026325213.1:0-214 GCF_001194135.2 Octopus bimaculoides
GTGACACGAGGAGATATTGATAAATCGGGTATAGCTGATCATGTATGGAATAATGGAGACCACCTCCCCCTGTGGAATGAAGTTAAAATAATAGACAGATAACACCACTGGAAAATACAAAAACTAAAAGAAGCAGCACTTATGCTAGGACACAACAACCTCCAAAGCAGACCGAGTGTAGATATGAATAGCATATGGGAACCGGTATTGAGGA
>NW_026325214.1:0-212 GCF_001194135.2 Octopus bimaculoides
GTATGTATGTATGTATGTATGTATGTATGTATGTATGTATGTATGCAAGGTATATGTACTTGCGTGTGAAGGGGTGATAATACACACAGATACACGTATATATGAGTGTGCGTATATACATATACATATGGGTACGTGTTGTATGTGTGGGTGTTATGTATGTGTATGTGTGTATATGTGTATGCATGCGTATATATATATATGTGTGTGTG
>NW_026325215.1:0-264 GCF_001194135.2 Octopus bimaculoides
ATATATATACACACATATATACATCCACACACACGTATTCATGTATATGACTTGAACGTAGTGTGCATAGATGTATACGTGGATCTGGGCAGAATTATATGTGTGTGTGTGTGTGTGTTTGTATTTATATACTCATTTTGCAACAATATATAGCTATATAAAAGTTAGAATATTTAGACGCATGTAAAAACAATCATACTCCCAGTGCGAAAACAAGTATGTATACATACATACATACATACATACATACATACATATATATAT
>NW_026325217.1:0-241 GCF_001194135.2 Octopus bimaculoides
GTGTGTGTGTGTGTGTTCATGCATGCATACATACACATGCGTATATAGGTGTGTGTGCGTGAATCAAATGTCGAATCCCATGGGAGTCTGGAATTACTGAGAAGCGCAATTAACTGAAGAAAGCTGCTCATATTTTGATGGGGCTGGGTTGCTTCAGAATAGGGCGTAGTAAGTAACGCGAGGATACCAATATCCATCCATCCATCCATCCATCCAACCATCTATCTATCTATCTATCTAT
>NW_026325217.1:3944-4389 GCF_001194135.2 Octopus bimaculoides
CACACACATACATACACACACACACACACATACACACACACACACACACAAAAACATACATATTCACACATACACAAAATCACATAAAAGTACACACATACATGTACTGACATGCACATACACACATGTACATGTAGACACACATATGCACATACATATACACACACATAGACGCACACATACATGCACATATAGACAGACACAAATACATACATACATGCACTCACACACACATATACACATACACGCATACACACATATGCACACGTACACACACACACACACGTACATACATTCAGACAAACACACACACAACTGCACACACACATACACTCTCACGCACACACACATACACACACACAACTGCACACACACATACACTCTCACGCAGACACACACACATACGCATGTGCACACACGCATATAATGCCCATTTACATATACA
>NW_026325218.1:0-545 GCF_001194135.2 Octopus bimaculoides
ATGGAATAAGTACTAGGCTTACAAAGAATAAGTCCTGGGGTCGATTTGCTGTTCGACTAAAAACCTTTAAGGCGGTACTGAAGCATGGCCGCAGTCAAATGAGTGGAACAAGTAAAAGAATAAATATTAACATTTCGCTTAGGCATTGCGAAACTAATAACCTGGGGGTAGAACTCAATATACGTGTGCTTCAGAACAAAGTGCTAAACGAGAACATAGCAGTAATAAGAAAATAAGATTAGGAAGGAAAAAAACAATTATCGTATGAACTTCATTACCTTACAGCTGTTTCTCCTATAAGATGCAGTGGACTTATAGTTAAGTACCCTCGAATATGAAGCGTTTCATATTATTATGTTACACCCTGAAGAAGCGGCAACAAACAATAGGTGTACATGAAGATACAAATTTTGCAGTGTGCATTAGTTAATTACTGCAGAAACATGCAGAGGTGCAGAAACGAAAAGAATTAACTGCTGAATAAAACTGGATATAAATCTCAATTTTCCTTTTCTCTGTTTATTTTATCGTGTTCCTTTCTGTTG
>NW_026325219.1:0-240 GCF_001194135.2 Octopus bimaculoides
ATATGTATGTATATATATCATGTATCATGTATGTACATATATATCAAGAAAATTTATGTATATAAATATTATTAAAGACAACTATCATTTTTTTTTTATATGAACACTTATAGCTGTCCAAGTCTATATTTCTCAGTCTGCATGCATATGTAGATCATAGGAATATTTCTTTCCTCATAGATAAGAGAAAAAAACTATCTCTACATATCTTACGGATTAAAGACACTCATTCACAAACAT
>NW_026325220.1:0-411 GCF_001194135.2 Octopus bimaculoides
TGCCCAAACAGATTTATGATATTACAGGCCAAGAACATAATGTACTAATTCATACTATTTATATATTCCAGCGGTACAAATGTAGTCAATTGACATTTACGAACCCACGTGTCGTTATATATACATGAGCATACACATATTCATACATATATATATATATATATACATGCATACATACATACATATTTATATATGTATAAATATATATATATGCATATAAATATACATACATACATACATACACATTTATATATGTATAAATATATATATATATGCATATAAATATACATACATACATACATATACACACATATTTATATGTATATAAATATACATACATACATATATACACTCATATATGTATATAAATATACATACATATATACTCACATATATATCTATATAAATATA
>NW_026325220.1:421-541 GCF_001194135.2 Octopus bimaculoides
ATATACATACATATATACTCACATATATATCTATATAAATATACATACATTCATACTCACATATATATGGATATAAATATACATACATTCATACTCACATATATATGTATATAAATATAC
>NW_026325221.1:0-248 GCF_001194135.2 Octopus bimaculoides
CTAGTACTTATTCTATCGGTCTCTTTTGCCGAACCGCTAAGTTAAGGGGGCGTAAACGCACCAGCATCGGTTGTCAAGTGATGTTGGGGGGCGGGGCAAACAGACACACAAACACACACATATATATACATATACGTATAAATGACGGGCTTCTTTCAGTTTCCGTCTACCAAATCCACTCACAAGGCTATGGGAGAAGACACTTGCCCAAAGTGGCAGTCTATATATATATATATATATATATATAT
>NW_026325222.1:0-245 GCF_001194135.2 Octopus bimaculoides
GACGGAAACTAAAAGAGGCCCGTCGTATATATGTATGTATGTATATATGTATGTGTATATGTTTGTGTGTTTGTGTTTGTCCCTCAACAACATCGTTTGACAACCGATGCTGGTGTGTTTACGTTCCAGTAATCTAGCGGTTCGGCAAAAACACCGATAGAATAAGTACTAGGCTTACAAAGATTAAGTACTGGTGTCGATTTGCTCGACTAAAGGTGGAGCTCCAGCATGGCCGCAGTCAAATG
>NW_026325223.1:0-419 GCF_001194135.2 Octopus bimaculoides
TGTACATGTGTGTAGTATATAACTGTGGGTATGCAACTCGCAGTGAGTGTGCCTGTGTGTGTTAGTATGTATTTATATATCAGCATATGTATATGTGCGTGATCATATTCTTGTTCTTGCTGAGAAATGAATGTACGAATTGCAAAGAGGCGATCAAACTCTCAGAGCAAACAGTTGCAGTAGAACGAAAGGAAAGAAAACACAAAAAAGACAATAAAAACAAGCTAAAATCCAACAAAAAAAAATGTTTTAAATGCCATGAATATTAACACTTTAGTCGATTTATTTATATAGCTTCAAATTCAAACTTATCTCTGTCATTATGAATGTCAAATCAGAGATGACACGCAACGCTACGTCTTCGTGACTTTAGCACGATATATTTTATCATTTCAAGTACGCTTTTAAAATACCGTTTT
>NW_026325224.1:0-709 GCF_001194135.2 Octopus bimaculoides
GCTAGCATGGAAAGCGGACATTAAACGATGATGATGATGATGATGATTCTCACGAACAATCTTTCAATTTCTAGTCACTGCCACTATTAAGGCTACCATTAGAAACCTTGAATCAACTTTTATACCCACACAATGTGTATGATCTAACATGTCTCTGTCTTTCATTTTGAGATATTAGAGTTTGATTTCTCGGACGTTTGCTACCTATTTCTTGCAAGTTAAGAAAGATTGCCAGTTGCTGAAAAGTTTGAAGAATCTAACTTATCAAACTCCCGACCTCCAGAATCAAAGAGAATGTGATGTTGTCAGCTTTGGTTGAGGGCAAAGAAAACCAGAATATTAATTTTCCGCTTGTATCCAACTAGAATGACAACATCACTCTCTCTCTCTCTCTCTCTCTCTCTCTCTCTCTTTATGCCAGTCTCTTTTTTTCACTTGTCTCTCTTCCCTGTTTCTCATTCTCATTTGCTCCCCATTTCTCTCTCTCTCTCTTTCTCTATCTCTATCTCTTTCTCTCTCTCTCTCTCTCTCTTGCTGAGTCTCTCTTTATGTCAGTCACTTTTTTCACTTGTCTCTCTTCCCTGTCTCTCATTCTCTTTCTCGTTTGCTTCCCATTTCTCTCTCTTACTTCTCTCTTTCTTTCTCTCTCTCTCATGGATGACAAGTGTCCTATGTGTTAGATACTTCATTCCTCACAGCAATTGAGCTT
>NW_026325225.1:0-566 GCF_001194135.2 Octopus bimaculoides
TTTCACAATTGATCAATTATGATTGGTTTTTCAGGTCTCTCCAGAGAATGTAACATAACATTACTACAACTAATTTACACACAGCTATTGGTCGTGGTATTCTCTCCTTAGCATCAATTTAAACACTTTATACGAACCGTTAAATTAGAGTGAAAGAAAATTTAACTTATGATCATACAATTTAGATTTAAGACTCCCCTTTCTGCTACACAATTGCCTTACAGAAAAACGGGACAATGAATATAAGCGTTGATAATATGTAAAGTGATATGGTTGCTCAGATGTGAGTGAGTTCTAGAGGGACAAAAAGGGAACCACATGTAAGATGTGTAAGGAATGGAAGAACAGGTCTGATATAGATATTGAAATGAGGATAATCCATAGCCGTGGTTTTAATTGAGGGTTCGGTGCAGAGTACATAGAAGAGCGCGGAATACGACAGGAGGCCAAAAGCACAAAAGAGTACAACAGCTGAAATGTTCTAACTGTAAGAACCAAGATGACGGCACAGATACTAGAGGCGTAAAATTTATATGCTGCACAAAGATGCATCACTGATATGGCTC
>NW_026325225.1:1534-1851 GCF_001194135.2 Octopus bimaculoides
AAAACTACAAATAGTGAAATAACTGAACACACTTATGTAACATTAGAACAACGACAATCAGATAAATCATTTTATATATTTATTGTTTAGTTAATACATTGTGGAGAGCATTTTGCTGACGTTCCTTCGATAACAGACATCATCAAAGTACATCTTACAAATGACTGTCGATCCAGTTTCGGAAATATCCGACAGCAGAGAAAGCACTGACTTTTGTATCACAATTATGTCCAAAGGATGTGACACCTGCCAAGACCATTTTACCCTTTGAGCCTCGACAATAGAGTGGACCACCAGAGTCACCCTGCAAAATTACA
>NW_026325225.1:1861-2089 GCF_001194135.2 Octopus bimaculoides
ATAGAGTGGACCACCAGAGTCACCCTGCAAAATTACAAACGATATAATATTAAAGTTGCTGGAATTAATAGACATTGAATAAAGTTTATCATATTCAAAGATTATTTCAAAAAATTAATTATTTGCTCAATATATTCAGTAGGATAATTTACTTGTAAAGATAAACAATTTTCTTTTCGAAACTGCAAAGCTTTCTGGAGCCTATATCCTTGCATTAATGCAAACACA
>NW_026325226.1:0-725 GCF_001194135.2 Octopus bimaculoides
GTAATGTATTTCATTAGTGTGACAGGATGATTTATAAACAGTTCGCTCCCGGAAAGACACATACACTCGTACATATCTTCATACACGGATAAACGGAAATACAATGATAGAATATAAATTAGAAAAGCAGGGAGAGAGAGAATAATAAAGAGGACATGAAATTTCTAGTGATATTACGTGAACTAAATATTATTAACAAAGTTTGAACTTACAATTTCTGTAAATTGGTAAGATTTTGGAAGATTCCATATTCGATCTTCTGAATCTTATTAAACTCCAAATTTCTGTTAAATAAAACAGATTATAAAAGTAGTAGAGAAAAGTTTGCTGATAAAACAAAATTTCGAGTCTTAAAATCAGATGAAAAACCGCGTTATGAAAAAGAAGAGCGTCATGATAAGGAGGAGAAGGGTTTGTAGATAGGGAGAAGGGTGAGACGAGAAGTAGGAGGGAAAGAGGTGAGGAGAAGGTGAATTAAAGTGTTGATACACAATGGGAAATTGTACTGACTAATGGAGTTGGTGAAAGAAAATAATTCATAGATTGTATAGAGCCATAGAAGCACATGTAGAATGCCATGAATCGAAAACGACACACGAGAAATGGGAAAAAAAAGCAGTTGAAAAATTTTTAAAGAGATGAAACAGGGACATGATGAACATGAACAATGTAGATGAAAATGGTGAAGAAGTCGAAAGAGGCAGATATGAAACGCATAATAGAAA
>NW_026325227.1:0-333 GCF_001194135.2 Octopus bimaculoides
ATACACATAATGAGTCTATTTGAATACTTAATTTATCTTATTTGTTACGATTTAATACAATAATAAAACAGGGTGATTGTATTTGTGATTACAAAAGTACTACGATGGTGGAGTGGGTAAAAGTGAAATAGAACTCTCATATAAGGTGAATTTTCATTGTAAACAAATATCTTACGAATTATTAATTTTGATAATCTGATAATTGGCAAACGTATTGCATTTTAAGTTTGACTACACGATATAATGTCAACATTGTTAGATATTCACATATATTAAGCTATGTAAGTATACAGAATTGGCAGGAGCTTTAATGCATCTGAAAAATCTGTTGTC
>NW_026325228.1:0-224 GCF_001194135.2 Octopus bimaculoides
CACCAAGAACCTCCACACCAAAGAAGATAACAGAACCAGCAACAACAACAGAAATTGTAAAAGAATTTTCGCCAGATCCGACAAACATTCCCTTTCCAGATCAGATCAGCTCGGATTGTGCGAGCCCTGATAGTGAGAAAGGGAAATGGCACACTGTGCCACCAACAAAAAAACGAAGAAAGACAAAAGAAACAATTGACAAAGAGGGGAGGCGCGAAAAAGGT
>NW_026325229.1:0-424 GCF_001194135.2 Octopus bimaculoides
TATATATATAAGAATATGTATATACGTATATATACGTTCATATATAACGTATGTATAAGCATGTATGCAAATACATGTACATGTATATAAACACATCCATGCATACATATATCAATACATTTATACGTATCATGCTAAAATATTTCGAAAATACGATATACATAATTATTTAAGCAAACTTAAACACGCATAATACAAGGGTAATTTAGTGTCAACATATCTTATATACACCCTACCTGTCCCTCGTACATAAACATCTAACTGCGTAGACGCCATTACGAATTTCTAAATATCACTATAGTTTAAAAAAATGGAAATAAAATATACAGAGGTAAATTGATGTCTTTTTCGCTATAGATCGATTGTTACTTGGCTAGATAAATAGGTAAATAGAGATAGAGAAGAATATACATATGGATATATA
>NW_026325230.1:0-546 GCF_001194135.2 Octopus bimaculoides
TACAGTTGTACTCTTGGAAGCTGTAGCGTCACCGGAGCATAAAAGATGAGTGTTATTTGTAATTCAATGGTATTCATAGGTATTCCAGTAATCATAGGTATTCCATTTCATTAGAGAAAATATAACAGAAAAGTCAAATTCTTCAATTGCATGTAACACGCGCAACGCCGGCTATCTCTGCTAGTTTTTAATAAAAATGTGAAAGTTCAAAAATCAATATACACGAAATAATCATACTTTCTGATGTTTTAATGCTACAACCTTCCTGCCGACCGTCTTTGTAATCCCGAAAAATATGGTAATCATTGATCCAGCCGTCTGGCCGTGAAGAGGGAACAGACAAAGAGTCGGACAGACGGACATGTGATGACGATTCACTCCCGAACTGAAATAGGCTCCCAGCCTCAGTAACATGAATGATTATGTGAACCTCTCTTAAAGAAAGCTAGAGCTTTCTTCGACCACAACATAACGATGAGAAATAAAACCCTCTAAATCCTCGCAAATCTAAACCCTCTAAATTCACGAACTATACGAGAGGGGCGG
>NW_026325231.1:0-413 GCF_001194135.2 Octopus bimaculoides
AAAAATGAAAGTAAACAATGCATCGACTGGAATCAAACCCAAACCACCCACATGGCAGGCGAGCATTCTACCACTGAACCATCAATGCTTCATTTTTACCACTTTTTCTCAATTAATCGTTATAGAGAATTTTACAATAATTTATTTTGTCTTAAAGTCGTCATTTAAATATGTTAATGTTACAGGAACCAAGACAAACATGGAAAAGGTGTCTTCACTTGATTTACCTGAATATGAGAACCAAGACAAAGGAGCAGAAAAGAATTTTGATATAAAAACTGAAAATAACGACAGTTCATTTCATGAAAATCTATTAAACCTGTTGCAGGAAACCAATAACTTATTGTTTTACCCAAACTTTGATGGCATAAGCAATGTCAGTAATTGTACATCACAGGAAAATAATGATTCCA
>NW_026325231.1:440-1169 GCF_001194135.2 Octopus bimaculoides
GTCAAAAAGACCTACCAGAAATAAACAGCAAAAATATTGTTACTGATATTAAAATGGAGGGTCAAATGGAAATCAAGTCTGAATTAAATGATGTTATAAAACCCAGTTATGGAAATCTATTGGCTATAAATGAAGGTGGAAATTCTTTCCATGTATCATCTTTTGAGGACTTTATTCCATCTATTGAATCTGAACTAAATAATTGTGATCAATCCAGAAACTGTTCTCCTTCAAGCTCCTGTCCACTTCAGATATCAAACTATAAAATAAACTCTCCAGATTCTCCACTTCCAGAAGACAATCACTCTTGCACTGATGGTAAGAATTACTTTTATATATTGATTATTTTAAATAAGTCAGAAAGCCATGACCCTATTGAAAAGATTTTGTTACATTACTGGTTCTCTATTTTGTTACTTATGACATGCAAGCTCAGGACTTCCCTGCCAGGCATCGCAGCACCAACAGAGGTGCTACCTCCAATGGATAGAAAGGGATCACTGGAGCATGAAGAAAATTTGAGCTGTGCAAGTCCAGAGCCAACATCTTACCTTTGCTCCCAGTAGACCACCAGTGTCTGACCTGCCACAGAGCGTTCTGAACATGCATCAGACTGATTGACCACAGCCAGACACATTGTGATCCTTCTTCTCTGATGTGATGTCTTTGGTCATCATTGACAATGATAGATGAACATTATTATTAATTTTGAAACAGAAAGAGTAAAGG
>NW_026325233.1:0-307 GCF_001194135.2 Octopus bimaculoides
TATACACACATACATATATACACATACATATATACACATACATACATATACGTACATACATATACATACACGTACATATATATATATATAGATACATATATACATACATATATATACAGATACATATATACATACATATATATATATATATATACCTACATATAAATACATATACCTACATATAAATACATATACCTACATATAAATACATATACCTACATATAAATACATATATATATATATATACATATAAATACATATATACATATATACATATAAATACATATATATATATATATACATATAA
>NW_026325234.1:0-1440 GCF_001194135.2 Octopus bimaculoides
AGTGATGATGTTGGAGGATATTGACTCCTTACTTGTTTTTCTAAAATGCAGCATAAATTATTAATAATATTGAGAACTGTGCCTTTCAGTAACAACTAGCTGTGTGAATTGGTGCATTATTACCCTGAAAGATTGCATTTCCCTCGGGAAACAGTTCCGCAACCATAGGATGAATTTGATCAGATAAAATGTTTAAATAGTCTTGACTATTTATTCTGCCATGAAGGGAGGCCATTGGCCCAACGGATTTCCAAGGTACAGCCCCCCCCCTCCCCAGATCATCACAGATCCTCCTCCGTGTTTAACAGTTGGAAGAAGGCAGTCTGGGTCAAATGCTTCTCTTGGCTGTCTCCACACGTATACTCGGCCGGTGGTCGAAAATAAGGTAAAGGATGACTCGTCTGAGAAAATCACATTCTTTCACTGCTCTAGGGACCAATTCTGTAGGTTAGGTTTTTACTCCACTTTAAACACTTTAAACATTTGCTTTTGAAAGTAGTAGTTTTCTGATTGTAGACCTCCCGTGAAATCCAGCTTTGCGCAGCTCCTGGTGAAGAGTTTTGTGGAAACTAGGTTCTCGAGGCAGTCATTAAGCCCTGCAGTAATTTTTGGAGCTGGACTTTCGTGATCCTTTCTAACAATTCGCCTAAGAGTCCGACGGTCCCTATCTGAAAGTTTTGGTTTTCTTCCGGAGTTTTGTATCGACGAAGATGTTTTTCCCTTTTTCTCAGAGGCTGTCATTACTTTCGAGACAGTACTTCCTGATACACCAAACATTTCGTCTGTTTCCGTTTCGCTAACGCCTACCATACGAGCACCAACAATTTGATCTCTTTGAAAATCCGAAGGATCTATCATTTTAATGAAGTTTTGATTACCTTTTTCTGATGACATCTGAAACGAAATAGCAATTTTAGCAAAACATAGTAACCAACAGTAATAATAAATTAAAAAAACATAAAAATAAACAAGCTTTTGACGGTTTTATAGATATTTCAAAATTATGATGCTATGATGCTAGGTGTTTCCATTATTTTTGTTCAGCCCCTCTCTATATATAAACATATATGTTTGTGTGTGTGATTTTATGTTATCTTATGTTGTAAGTCGATATCATTTGATCGGAGTTATCTTCATAAGGTGTACTGCATAAATGCAAAAACTCCACTTGTCAGCAAATATTGATAAATCGATAGGAAGTTCATATAACGATTATCGTTCATAAAGAAGGTAGATTTAAAGCAGTAATATCTCCTTCTTGACAGTCATTTCTACCTAGAAAACAGACGGGATGCTGCAGTGGAATTACCTTCACAATATTTGTATGTAAACATTTTATCATAAAATTATTATATGAAGATTTTTATTGTTTAAAGATTTATCCATCACGACTTTTATAAGTAATATTCTAAAAGAATATATAATTGAACTTATGTTGAG
>NW_026325235.1:0-866 GCF_001194135.2 Octopus bimaculoides
AAAGTGTGAGGTGGTCACAGAGTATTCAGCCCACCCAAGGGCAGTGTAAATAGCAATACGAGCAACAGCCACAACATTTTGTTAGTTCCACCTGTTTGTCTCTTCAGAGTACATCACACAGTTACATACTTTTGCCACCTGAGAATAATGGAAATTGTAACAACTAAAACAGTTTCACTGTAGTTCTACCTAGTTGTTGCCCCAGAGTAGTGTTAATAGTGACAAGAATAATGAAACATTGTGGTTTACAATTGACTAACCTTATTTGCAAGTTGTTTTATCTAAGATGTAGAGGATAGTGATTATAACAAACAGTGCGATGTAATCTCTTATCAAGTGATGGTTTTGTTGGTTATTTCAACAGCCTATCTGACAAAGAAATTCTGCCTTAAGTATTTAATTAATTATTCAAAATAATTAAGTGCAAGCATAGCTGTATGGTTAAGAAGTTTGCTTCCCAACTATATAGTTTCATGTTCAGTCCTACTGTGCAGCACCTTTTGCAAGTGTCTCTCATAGCTCTGGGCTGACCAAAGCCTTGTAAATAGGTTTGGTAGACAGAATCTCAAGGAAAATTATTGTGTGTGTGTGTGTGTGTATTCTTGTGTGTTTGTTTACATTTGTGTTTCTCTGAAAATCACTTCGCTACAAGTGGTTACATTGCTTTTTCGACCATTGATTGTTCACTGGTTTTGTGCTTTTGAAGATATGTTGAATAAGAGATCTCTTACTTGAAAACAGGTAAGGGTTAGTGACAGGAAAGCCATCCAGCTGTAAAACAATGATTCAATTATATATCTGTCTAACTGTTCTTAGAGAAAAACCTTTGTTAAAACAAGCAGAAATAGAACCCTTTTAACTAATTT